>NW_006239122.1:764474-776806 GCF_000226075.1 Solanum tuberosum
TTGACTCTCAAAACATAAAAGGTGTCATATAAATTGGAACAAAGGGAGTAGTAGATATCAAACCTACTTCAATTAAAGGAAAAACGAAAAGTGAAATGGTTACTAGCTAGTCAAGAAAACATGTAACGTCAGTGTAAACTTTGGGTTCGTGCCTAAAAAGTACGTATAAACTTTACATTTTTGCTTAATATAATATATAGTCTAATATCTCCATTGTAAAAATAAATCAAAGTACCTAGGAAAGCCTAAAAGCGTAGCATGTCCTAATTGGTACTGTATAAGCATAGTGGAGCCTACTGCTAGCAGGCTATCATTCATCATTTCAATGGAAACATGAGAGCTTGTTTTAATTTGACCTATTGATTTTTTAAACCAAATATGAACAAGATGAGTTTAAGGATGTTCCTTTGAAGGATATTATATATTCATGAATCATGACTACTAAGTTACAGACTACTACTTCAAGATTTGCTGACTGACAAGTATATTCATGAAAATCCTTAATTGTCTATATAGATTTATAGTCTAATTAAACCTACATATTCTCCTATCTACATATTCTTACATTAGAATAATTTAGTCAGACTATTATTTTCATATCATGGTGTTCGAGTTAACTTTCACGTACCTCAACTAATTCCACGGGATATCTATCACTAGCCACACCAGCAATAGGTACTATACGTAACTCTGTCTATCATGGTTAGGACAAATGAGAAGATCAATCATCTAATGTTTTTTGTATCTGCTTAGTTTTGAACCTGAGACTTAGTCAAACTATCTTTTAATTAATGTCTTTTTTATGATTATCGGTCCGGGCCAACTTTCAAGTACCCCGACTAAGCCTCCCGACTAATTTCACAGGATATCTTTCACCTCCCACCAGTAACACGTAACTCTGTCTAGCATGATTAGGACAAATGAGAAGAATCATCTAAATGTGTTTTTGTATCTGCTTAATTTTTAACCTGAGACTAGTTCCCGATTAATTTCACGGGATACCTGCCACCTCCCACCAACAACATGTACTAGGTAACTCTGTCCACCAATATTAAGACATATAAGAAGAATCATCTGGTGTTTTTTGTCTCCTCTGAATTTTGGACCTCAGACTAGTCAGACTATCTTTTAATTAATCTTTTCTTAAGTGGCGTTCAAAAGAAAAAGAAAAAAAACGATATGAAAAAATTGGAGAATATATCGTCAATTTGCAGGATTTGGTTGGATTTACTTGTCGACAAAAATAGTTCAAGTTGACAGAGACCACACAAAGATACATGAATATATCACAGACAAACACAACCTTTGCCACGTTTAATTTGATTCATTTGCTCCCACTGTATTTATTAATTTACGTCACGATATTTGATTTGATATAAAATTTAAAAATGTATAATCTCAAACATGTGATGATGCAATATTCCTGCGACGACAATAGCCGATATTGTGGACTTCGTATGCATGAAAAAGGTGAAAAACAAAAAGTTTAACAACTTTAATTTGGAGCCTAGGAACTTACTTATAAGGTGCGGATTTTGTTGAACTAAAACTGACCAAAAGTATATCTACATTTTGCATGTGGCTTTCTTTTCTTTTCAGCTTTATTTCGGGGCGAGGGCATTGAAACATAACTCTGAATCTTAAATCTAATTTTTTTTTTCGATGTGAAGATATTATATCCATTTAATCATTTACACCAGCTAACATAACAACACTAAACGCACACTCCAAGTGGCATAGACATGGAAAAACTATTTAAGATCTCGTAAGATTGATTGACCTAAGCCCAACAACTTCAGGTTCCTAAACCAATCCAACAAATTTTCCATGGGTAGCCATAATAATTATTCAAAAAAATAAAAAATACTTCATCTTTGAAGTTTAGGAGATGAAAGTAAAAAATAACAGAATTAAAAGATGTCATTTGCCAAAAGTGATCTGAATTGATGGAATATACATTCAGACAACCAGGGGCGGATCTATGAAGGGGTGTGGGGTGCCACGCCATCTCTGAACTTCGACGGAAACTCTATATATACATAGGTATATATATATATATATATATATAATATTTATATAAATATAAAGTGTGTCACTCAAAGAACAAAACTGGCTTGTGGTGCCACGGTAGGAGAGTAACTTTAGAGGGCTGATGTTGCAGGTTCGAATCCCATTTGTACCTATTACAACTTTAGAGGGCTGATGTTGCAAGTTCGAATCCCATTTGAACCTATTTTTTTGAGAAATTTGCTGTAGACGTTTTTTAAGAAAAAAAAGAGGCTCCAAACACGTTTTTTAAAGGAAAAACAGCTTAGCTGGCACATTATTATTATTTTTTTATAATTGTTATTTACTTAAATTAAATTAATTACATTATTACTCCTTTGACTTTTCACTTTCTTATTTACTTGTAAAGTTGACTTTGATTTTACATGTTGCTACGGTAACTGTGGAGAGCATTTTCGTCAATGAAGCACATAAAAAATGAAGTGCGGAATAGTATTGGTAATCAATATTTAAATGATTGTCTAGTGTGTTACATAGAGCGTGATGTATTTATAAATGTTAGTAATGATGTCATTATCGATCGTTTTCAGAATATGAAAACTCGTCGAGGACAATTGTAAATGAATGATGAATATTTATAATATTAGTAATATTATTGAAAGTTTTAAATTTGTTAACGTCATGCTTTTAGTGTGGAGTGTGGATTTGTAATATCTTATTATTTATATTTTATTGATTGATTTATGATATATATCGAAAAGAAGAATAATTTAATCAAATATAAAATTAATTTAATCGATAAGTCTATTTGGCACCCACAGACTCTAAATCCTGGATCCACCACTGTCAGCAAGCCACTCAACGACAGTAAAGTACACGAATAGTGAATTGTGCAAAAGAAGAAGAAGTTCAGAAATTTCGTAAGTGAAAAGTCTGAGGAATCACAGGTATTTATAGCCAAGAAGCACTGATTCTGAAAGGTTGCAACCTTTCAGAAACCACACGACCATTCATGAAAGTTTGCAACCTTTCAGAATGGTCATAGTTGTCCCTGAAAGTTACAACCTTTCATAACAGTCATTTTCAACGGTGGAAAATTCAAATAAAATGGGAAAGATGTTTTAAAACACGGGTCGCGCGAATCCGAGTTGGATTGGGTCGTTTCGGCTAATTATTTAAAGGCAAAATAGTCTGGTGGACTCTTGTACTCGTATGTGTTTGTATTGTGAACCCTTCTACTTACCTCTTTGTCATCTGGACCCTTGAACCCATCTAAACTCAACCTGTTGGACCCTTTCAACTCATCGTGACTCTCAATCGCGCTGATGTCACACTCCATGTCAGATAAAATTTGCCACATCATTTTTTATCCCTTTTTATAATAATTTCTTTTTTGACAAAAGAAAAATCATAAAGTTTTGATGCAATTTTGACAAATCAAATTTTAATTTATTATTTTCAATTTAAAAGTTTGGGTCTCCTAGCATCATCTTCCATTTTCACCGTGAAATGGCCCAACTGCCGGAGAAAGTCGCTGCTGCTGCCGCTCCTCTTGTCGGCGAGACCACAAATACGATCTCCCTCACCAGTCTCCATCTTCATCGCACTCCCTCACCATTTTTGTTTCCTCCTCCAACCTCCACAAATCGCCGCACCAGCTCCTCGCCATTGCCGACTGCTGCGAACCACTAGGGACCCCCTATGCTCTCCATCCTCTCCGGCGTACCAGAAGGCCAAGAAACTCCTCATTGCCTCCGGCGTACAAAGGCTCCTCGCCGTCTCTGGTGTACCAAACCATTTTGCCAAAGAAGATGGAAGAAAGAAAAAAAAAAGGGTTGGGCAAGGATGGATGGCTGAAAAAGCAGATGGATTGGTTGAAGAAGAATGATTTTTTTTTATTTTTTAAGTTTATTATTTTATTCAATTATAATTTAAATATTTTTTAAATTTAAATATGGTGTTCACTTGCCTTAATAGGCGTGTAGCCTCACTCTCTTGCCAACTCAACCATCTTAATGCCACATAAGCATGGTCAATGGTCAGAGGGGTTTGATATATTGTGTTTTATTGAGTGTAAGGGTCCAGATGACAAAGACGTAAGTAGAAGGGTCCATAATACAAATTGGTACAAGTACAGGGGTCCATCAGGCCATTTTGCCTTATTAAATAACTAAAAACGTTCCGGACATTTAATTTAATAAATAAATAATTAAAACAAACTTTGTCCGAAAAATGATCTCTCGATCGATCATTTTTCAAAGTTGTTGTTGTAGCCGAGCGAGCGTGGCGATCCCTCTTACCAACCGTTTTAACAACTAGCAGAAGTGTTTCTCTATTTAAACACTTTAACTTCTCTTTTCACTACCAATGAGGGAGAAATGTATTTTTCTTATTAAAGCATAAGATGACCTTTCAAATTCCTCTTTTCATCTTCCTTTCATTTTCCATTAATTCTAACTATATACCCAATGTATTATAGGGTGGAAACCATACCCAAAAATATGCATAAATGCATAGTGATATACTTGCACTTTTTTCATTAAGCAAGAAGTTATGAAATTGTACTCGATAAGCACACATCACACGCACACAAATATTAGTTGTGTGATCTAATATTCCGTCTGTTCAAAATAAGTTTGATATTTCACTTTTCGAAAGTCAATTTCATAATTTTTGAAAACTAAATTGGATTTGTATATGCACGTGTATTTACTGCCACAAGCCAACTGCTGTGAGGAATTGTACGTTTTGGTTAGGTTTGTGCAATTAATTTCATTTTACTTATTTTTGTAATAATTTTCTTCTTCTTTTGAGTCAAAGAAATTGAATTGTCAAAGGGTTTGACCAGTCTTGAGATTATCATCATTGGATCCCACGCTTTCTGACTGTTACACCCTCTTTAATCTTCACACTTCTGCCAATTTATAACTTGCTTGACTTTCTGTTTCTTAGACTATTTTTCATATTTAAGGCTCGTTTGATTTGAATACAAGTTATGATATGAGTTATGATGAGATAAATTATGTTGAGATAAGTTAGAATGAGATAAGTTATGCTGGAATTATTTTTTATTGACCGTTTGGTTGGTTGCTTTCAATACAATATGCATTACATAAATTCTAAGAATAAGTTGTTTGTTTATAAAAATACCCTTCAATTTATTTAGTTTTTTTTATATATATTTTCTTTTCAAGCAGTAGTTATTTATTCTTTAAAATAAAACTTTTGTCTTATTTAGCTTAAATATTTTTGTGTGTGCATTTCCATAATTGTACCAAATGTATTTAAGAATAAAATTTTCATCTAAATTTGTTAAAGTACAAAATGATTTATTATTTATGTTACTTCATTTAAACACGTATCATTTTTAAATTGTAAAATACTAAAGTTATCTTCATTTTTAAATCATCTTTCATGTTACTATTTCCTTCAAAATTTATGTGAACTAACAATAGAATTCTTCCAGAAATTAGCGTACATGAGATGAAAAGAAGATAAAAAAAATAAAAAATACACAAAAGATCTAGCTAAAAAGAATACCAATATAAACTAATTTCATAGAAAACTGCACGGGAAGCTTGTATTCAGTACCGTAGCATTTCGTTTTATCTCTCATTTTAATTGATATATAAAATATAAATTTTCAAGTGGCTAAAAGAATATACAATTAAAAATATGTAATTCGATAGTAAGAAAATTAAATTAAAATATAAATAAACATAAGAATTAGTCAAATAAATTCATAAATAAAATTATATTAATATAGTGTAATTTTTTTTTAAAATATGAAGAATTATTATAATAAAAATAAGGAGTAGTGAAGGTCATAACTATTATTATACATGATATTTAAAATAATATATGATTTTACATGGATATAAAAAATGAGGTATAAAAAGAGTTTAAAGGGACACTTTTGTCATTTTATCTATCTTATACCGGGATAAGTTATCCCGATATTACTATTCCACCTAAAGATAAGAATAACTTATTCCAGGACTAATTATTAATAAGTTATCTCATACTGTGCAACCAAACAAAGAATTAAAGGGTGCTCAAAATTTATCTCGAAATTAACTCTCTTTATCCATCACACCAAACGACTCGTTAGAGTATTCTTGTCCTCATATTCTCCTGACAACTCTGCCTTTGATGTTGAATGCATTTGTTTTTGGACATAAGACTTGGATTGTTGGTTTTGTTTTGTTCACTTTAGAAGTGACAGGAGAAAGATCAACCAAACAGTATGGACCGCTGTGGATTTGTGATGTAATGGTGGAACTGCTTCACTCTTAATTAGAGTTTTCGAGTTCGAGTTTTCAATATAGAGAAAATTTCGTGGGGAGCGCCACCCTCGATTGCGCCCTGCAGATTGCAATGCACGATCTGGACTTAGTTAGGGCTCAAAAATAAACTTAACACTAGGGGATCGTGTGGTACATGGTTAGAGTTGTGTACGTATTAGTAATGTGACATTAGGTATGCATGTGTTAATTATTCAACTTTTTATACTGCATATAATAATATATAAAGTCTCTCGTAATTTATATATGTATTCCTTATATCAAATTCTAAATTACAAACCAAATACAATATTATTTTTATATATAAATAATTTACCATCTAATTAACTATTAAATGTAGTATTACTTATACAAAATTCTTAATACCTGCATAACTCACGTCTAAATCAGCTACAAACGATCTCGAGTAGTCCTCACCAATAATAGTAATAAGAATTAAACTTGTAGCTAGAGATTACTATGGTTTGAATGATAGTAACATTTTGGTGAGGTAAAAAGGAAAAAAAAAGGTGGCCTAGTTCGGAATGGGGTCCATCAGAGTGGGACTTGGGGATGATAGAGTAGGGCTATTTTTCAATGTTAGGCTACTTGATAGAGGGTGGTACACTTTGTTAAGTATTATTCTCCTTCCATTTCTACAATTTTCTTCACTGAAATTAAAGTAAAAAAACTAGGGGTACTATATTTGGATATCATTATTTAACATCTATGTATTTTTTATTTTTTTTGCATGTCTATACATTTTGAAGAAAATATATGGTATATGAAGTTAGATTTGACAAAGTCTAATAGTCTAAAGTTTCATATGATGAAGTTGAAATTCAAATTTAACTTCAGCCACATATGCCTGAAACTCTAGCAAAAAATGCTTGAAGTTCGGGCAACAATGACCAACATCATCCACATATATATGGTTAAAGTTTAGGCAAAAATTAATGGTTAAACTTTAAGCATATAAAATTTAAGATATCTCATCATGTCAGAAGTGTTCTGATGTGGTTAAATTTGTAATTTTACATATCGAAGAAAGGTGCATGACAAGACAATAGCGAAAGAAAATTCAATCTAAATGTTCCCTTCTATTTGAATCAAGAGAAGAAAAACTAATTTAAGCGCAAACGTTGTTTGGGGTACCAAGTATATCAACCAAAACAAACAAGACAAGCAAAAATAAATTAACAACAAACACCAAATTTATGAAACCCTCTTCGGAGTGAAGAGTAAAAACTACAAGACCAAAGCTTCATTATAATTAACAAGAATTACAAATGTACACTACAAGAAATTTTGATTATTAAGGACGAATTATTTTATCACTTAAAAATCATATTTCGTCACAAAAATAAATTTATGACAAAAAAATATTTCGTCAATCTTTCGTCTCTAAACGCTTGTCTCTAATAGTATATAAAGACAATTTAGCGTGTCGTCACTGAAAGTCTTATATTAACTACAAAAAGAATATTTGTCCCCAAATGCATAGTATTTGCAACGAACTTATTTGTCATAAAAATGTAAATATTTTGTAGCTAAAAATATCATATTGTCGGTAAAGGTGTGTCTAATAATGACAAAATTTATTTGTCACTAATTATTAATTTAATTAGTGACGATCTTGATCGTCTTTAACGTTATGCATAATTTGTAGTAAAAAGAATAAGATTCCGTCACTAAAAGATAACAATTTCGTGGTTGAAAAAATATTTTTGGCAGATAATAGGCGGTATTATTGATGAATTAATTTGTAGTTAAAAATGTAATTATTATTGTAATTATTTTTTGTCACTAAATATAATCACTTCGTGTTAAATAAAATAGTAGCAATAGGGTTACTTATTTTTTATCCAAAGAAGATATTTTTGTGACCTAATATAATTCTTATAACGTTTAATGCTATGTAAATAAATATGTACTTAAACTATTTGTTGTTAATACATGTCAATTTCAATTGTTAAAGTACGCAATCTATGTAAATAAAAATAACATCATCAAAAAAAAAAAAAAAATAAATAAAAACACCGTATATTATAATAATTTGTAGATAATACTTGCATACAAACTCATTAAGTAAATTAAGTGAAATTACTCAAACAAAAATAGATAAATCTAATTGAGATACGAAAACAATAACAAATTCAAAAATATAAAACTATGTAGTTTCCTTGTATACCAGTGCTCCATTATCTTACATTTTCACTCATTAAGTGACTTTTTTACATCTTCATCATTCATGTACCTGTGTAAAAGAAAATAAAGAATTTTAGTATTCAAACATTAATTCTAAAAATACTTTTTGATATCATAATGTAAACAAAATATGTATTCAAACTTTAATTTTAAGAATAATATTAATTAGTGAACTAAATTATAAAATGAGAATATATAAAATAATTTCTTCTATTCAAAATTATTAAACATTCAAGTATCACAATCAATAAAAACTTATCTCCTTATTGAAATGGTGTCAAGAATTTCTACATTCAATCAACACCAAGTAAAAGTTGAATAACAATTTTGGAAAATAATTGTTCCTTATACTAATTGAAACAAATATTTAAAAAGTTATAGAGCATTAACAAATGTTAGATGGACATAATTTGGGATACTAGATAAAAGAAGGAAAAGAAACGAGAGAGACCAGTAAAATACCTATAGGAATGGAATGTAGTATTTGTATTCTAGTTGGTTTTTTAGATTTAAGTGGATAGATTTTAATTTATTAATAATTCTTAAAAGGAGGAAAAAAGTGAGTGGGTAGTTTCATGTAACGTGGGATGGAAAATGGGGAATGAGTGAAGAAAATTTAATGCATTGAAAGTGGAGGGAAGGTCAAATACTTAAAAGTTAAATTTTATTTTTTTACTTTTACTATAATATTTTAGTTTTAAAATATAAATTCTCACAACTATGATTTCCGTCACTTAATGGGTTTCCATTAACTACTCCTACTAAAATTATTTAATTTGTTTGACATAATCAAGTAAAAATAGTATGTCAATTATACTCCATCTATATAGATAAATTTTAAAAAATGTAAATTACATTCAAATAGATAAATAATAAAATGAGAATAAAATTTGGTATCTATGTGACAAAAATTATTTGTCGCAAAATTATATGTTAAAATAGAGACAATAATATTATCATCGCTAATTATTTAAATTATTAGTGACAAAAAATAAAGTCACAATTAAATGTAAAATTTGTAGTTAAATTTTACAATAATTAAGTAAAAATTGTAATTCGTCGCTATTGAATCATCATAGTTTTAGTGAGAAAAATATTTTGTGCCCAAATGTAGATTATTTTAGGACAAAAAATGATTTGTCATAAAGTGGGTACATCATTTAGTGACAAAATAATCTGTCATTGATAGCTTTATATTTGTAGCTAATAGTACTCAATAAATGGCGCCAACTTATTTTTTGGTGGGAATTTTAGTATACAAAATTTTGCTACGAAATTTTATGTTTCATCACTTAAAGTATTGGCCATAGATCTTTAGCAACGTAATATGATTTTCGTCATTAAAGATGAACAATTAGTGACAAAATTCATGTTGTAGCTAGTAATTTCGTAGCTAAATATCATATTTGTTGTAGTGGTACTCTCCAAAATGGCCACCAAAGAAGTGTCAAACAATGAGTAACAACAACTACAAGATAACATCAAAAACTTGAGAATTAAAAGGAGTAAAATCACCAAACGTAACTACTGTTCACGAGCGAAAATCTAGAGCTACAGAATTTTCAATTCACCTCTCTCAATTTCCAATCAAAGATTAAGTTGAAATGAACAAGTTGTACAAAAATCAGCTTAATCGAACAAGGAATGAAGTGAGAATCACGATTTGAAAATTAATGCTAGGGCTGTAAAAGGGGTGGGAAAATCCGCCCTCTTTTCTCGCTCTTCTTTCTTTTGCGGCTACTAATCTCTCTTGTGAATTAGATGAATGAAACCTAAAGATGGTCTCACATATGTACCATAATTAGGGTTGTTCATGATTATAGTTAAAAAATCAAATTCAAATCAAATCGATTAAAAGAATCGATATTTTATTTGGTTTGGTTAGATTTGGTTTTAAATTTTGAAAACAGATACTATTTGATTTGGTTTTGATTTTACTAAAAAAAAACCCAGTAAAAATAACCAAAACGAATCGAAAAATCAGATATATAAATTTTACAATTATTTATTTATTATTCATAAATAAATTATAAATATTTTATTAAATTTTAACTTTACCATTTTCTCAAGCCCAATATTTAAATTTTAGCCCAACTATTACAACCCTACGTCCAAGTCCATCAAAATGCATAACTTTAGTCTTTACCTACCCCATCTCACATAAGATAGTCACACTTTTTCTTAATTGAATCACTTTGTTCGTGTAATAATAACTCTAGTATTGTTGAATTGCTTAATTGAATCCACAGTAGCTTTCATGTGGATTGTTTATATATTAGGTGTCTATGTCTATCGAGATACGTATGTCCTCAAAAAAATTATTACTTTCAGACTGAAAATTCAGAAAAATCAAACCGAACCAAATCAACAATAAGCTAAATTGACGGTTATTCTTTTTGTTTGATTTGATTTGGTTTTAGAAATTTAAAAACCAACTAAATTGGTTTGGTTTTGATTTAAACCAATAACTGATTCAAACAAAACCACAAATACCATAACCATAATTATTGTTACTGGACTTATGGACAAAAATGAACTGATCAAAATTGAATTTTTATTTATCCACATAGAAAAGGAAAAAACTCAAAACCCAATAAAAGGATAATTTTTGGGGAAGCGCTAATGCATAATTTGCCATTCAAATTAGCTGATTTTTTAAATTTTTTATTCTTTTGAATGGAGTGTTTTTAAATTTTTGTCATTAGATACACATAAAACCTTTTAAGCATATGGGCATATATACTTTATAAAATACTATGATACGAAAGTATTAACATATGGCTATTTAAGGACAAATTGGGCTTAAGTTGTCCATGACCAAAGTCTTACCGTGTCCAAGTGTTACTCTCAAAATAGAAAAAATTTAAAAACCTTTCATTTTTTTTTTCAGTTTTAAGAAGCTAGTTAGATCGGTAAATATGGAACTCAACAGAGGTAAAATCCAGTATTTTGATATGTTATATAGTTGTATAAAGTATAGAAATCTCATACATTTTGGGGGCTGAATACATTCTATCCTGAAAATTTTCGCAATTACAAATTATTCGAATTTTTCGTTGCTCTCGGATACATTCCTTGGTTGTCCGATACATCACAAATGATAAATTGGTTAACGAGATGGATGTATTCGAGAGGTATAGAAATGTATCCAAGAGGAAAATTTTGTAATTTTTTTATATAGTAGAAATTTTTAGATATTATGATATTTAAAGTTGTGTATTTATGTAATTTTTACTATATAGTTTTGGAGAGATTTTATGTACCAAGTATTCAGGCACCTGAAATTAATTTTTTCAGCCCAACTTAGATGACAAATTATAAGCATCAAAGTGATCCTAGCAACTTGAAAATAGTTACTGGAAAAAGTACAATCTTTGTAGTTTTTTTTTTCCTCCGACAATCTTTGTAGTTCATGTTAATAGAAATTAACCCAAAAAGAGATTTGGTGGCAGATCACCAAGGTTGGGCCTCTTTGAAGATTGACTTAAAAGGCCCAAAGGCCAAACCATGTGAGATCAGCCCTGCAACTACATAGCCCCAACTAAAAATTATCAATTCGATTATAAGACAAACAGCCAAAACGATAAAACTATGATTATTGATTTACCATATACACTCTTATAGTGTCGTTGACTAATGAGTAATTTCTGAACAAGAAACTTTAATGATACCAATGTTGGTTTTTAAAGGTGTGAACAGGAAATGAAGGGTTGTGACTATGCCGAAGGGTTGTGACCTTTATGAAAGGTTGTGACATTTATGAAAGGTTGTGTCCTTTCTAAAGGGTTGTGACCGTTTGAAAGATTGTGCCTTTTTCAAAGTGGTGTGACCTTT
>NW_006239122.1:778254-820847 GCF_000226075.1 Solanum tuberosum
TAAATCTGAATACAAGAAATAACAAGCTTAAGAAATTTATTATTGATGGTATTTTATGTGATAAGAAAATTACTTCTACTTTCTGTGTTCTTTTTATTGGAAAAAAAAAGAAGAAAAAGAGAATTATTTTATCCTACGATAAAAGAGATTTGGGATGAATTAGTACAACTTTAATATGTTCGAGTATATTTTCTACAGTAAATTTTCCTTGGATGGGTAAGATTATTTTTATGTTCTTCCCAAGTGCATTAAAACATTGCACCCCTTTAGTTTTCTTTTCAATGAGAAAAGTTATTTTGTGCATAAAGGCTAAGATGATCACTTTAATTATTTTTCCTATATTCTTGATTTTATATAACTATGAGAAGAAGTAAATGAACAGATGTTGTCTCCTAACAATATTTGAACATGAGTTTAGTTTCTCGTTGAAATTCAATATCTTCTAAGAAAAATTGAAATATGACAGAAACTGGGAAAGAAGGAAAAAATTAGCAAGAAAAGTGACTTGCATGAAATCATTGCTGACAAATAGAATATGATTCAATGGGGATAAATCAGGTTTTATCTTTATTTCCCTTGATTTTTTTTTTCTATCCTTTATAAGTTATGAGATTTATTTCATAAATTTTAGGATAGATGGTCATTATGTGATGATCTCAGAATATATATTTATTACTATTAATATGTATTCTATTTAGAGGAGGAAACAAAAAACTTTTTTAGTTTTCTACTCCATGTGAAATTTGATTGTGTTTGACTTTTGGAGACTAAAATTCTCTGATTTTTTACTTTTTTGGTTTGAAGAATATAAGAACTTCATAAACAAATCATATTGTGCATTGGTTTGAAGAATATAGAAACTTCACCAATTTGTTAAATACTTTGTTTGAATGAATATTCTGACTTGAAGAGTACAAAATTTTCGTTGGAAATATTAAGGCTAAATGATTTGAAAAAGATAAAATCTTCATCGTTAGCTAGAAACAATGTTGTATTTGAGGTTTCTGGAGATTAAAACTTTTTTTATTTACTACTCTATCTAAATGTGAAACTGATTCGAAGAATATAAAAACTTCATCAGAATTCAAGGTTCATTCGGTTAACGATTAGAAGAATATAAAAATCTCATCATTAAATTAGAAACAAGTTGTAAAAGATTGAATCTTTATTGTTAGTATTCTAAATACTAAGTGGTATGTCTAATTGTGACAGATAGGGGAAAAATAAACACTAGTGACATAAAATTAGTGATTTTTGTGCCTGCAATGAGTGTTTATATGGATTAAATCTTCAAAAAGAAGGCTTTGTGTTGCCAATGTGTATTTTGATGGTATATAATATGAAAGCATGAGAAAAATATGTGAAAAATAATTTCAAATACTTGAAAAATATTTTTGAGAACATATTTAAAATGTGGGGGATTTTTTACTTGTGATAAAGACAAAATTAAACTGACTATATAATTGAAATTTGAAAGTACAAGATATGAAATTTAATGGCATTCTTGTATTATGTTAGACCCACAAAATTCTTGGAGTATATTTGATATTGTGGTCTTTGAGTCTCTCTTTACTAGTATATGATATTACTAGTATAAAATCACAAAGTTATATCACTCGTTCAAAAGAATTGTATTCTTTGATGAAAAAGTGTCACTTAAAGTATTGTGATTTTTCATGAAAAGATATGTCTATTAAAATAAATCTTTTTGTATAGACATGAATATTGGTGAAAAGTGATATGTTATGATTGTGTTGTAAAACAAACATTTGGGTCATATTGCCCTTATTGGACCGATGAGACTATGATCATGGATAATTCTATAACAAATTGAATGTTATGGAAATGTCCTTTTGAAAAGGACATTTGTCAAGGTGCTGACTCTAAAACTGTGTTTGTATTTGGCAAAGTTATAAAAAGAAAAGAACAAAATATATTATTTGTAGAAAAAGGTTATCTCACGGAAGGTCTTTTTAACCAAGTATTTATGTTTGTTCTTACTTACTTGAATCAAATTGTTTGTGACATTAATGCTTATGACATGTTAATTACAAAAACCTTGCAAAAACTGATCAACTTAGAAATTTTTGCATAACTTCTAGTGCAATAAATCAAAATGTCAAGTATGTGTTGAATCTAAGTATGTTAAGCATACTTATAAATTTTTTGAAAGGAATTTTAATCCTTTAGAATTGATTTACACTGCCATTTGTGATATGAAGTCAACACCATCTCTTGGTGGGAAAAAGTGTTTCATAAATTTTATTGACAATTGCACTAGATAATGTCATGTCTATTTGCTGAATAGTAAGGATGAAACAATAGAAACATATAGGCAATATAAAACTGAAGTTGAAAATCAGTTGAATAAAAAATTGTCATGTTTAGAAGTGATAGATGTGGAGGATATGAATCTTCTTTTGCAGAAATAAATTTGGAAAATGGAATCATCCATCAATTTACTACACATATTCACCTCAATCTAATAAAATTGTTGACAGAAAAAACCGAACTTTGAAGGAAATGTTGAATGTCATACTTTTAAGTTCAGGTTTACCACAAAATTTGTGGGGGTGCTATCATTATAGCAAAAGAGAACAACCAAAAGTTTGTCTGTTCAGAAAGAGAAGAACAAAACTTTTATTTGTTAGTAAAGGGAGCAACAAATAAAAAAAAACTTTTGTTTTTTAAGAAAGAGAGCAACAAAAAGTTTTGTTTGTTTAGGCTTTGTTGTATCCTGATAGAGAATTGCTTGTTGGCCCTTAAAGTATATACAAGCAATAACTCTTGAAAGATAGTGATCTAACAATTTCCAATATAGTCTATTCCATATGAGAAATCTAAATGAGGGAATTATTCCCAAACGGATCAAAATAGGACCTATGACTGTGGATTGTATGTTCATTGGATATGCTACAATGAGTAAAGCATGTCGATTTATGGTTCATAAGTCCGAACTATCGGATAGTCAAGTGAAGGGTCTAAACGACCTTGGAAAGAACCAAAGGAGAATGTACTTAATAAAGAGATTCAGAGGCTTGTTTTTTAAGAAAGAGAGCAACAAAAAGTTTTGTTTGTTTAGGCTTTGTTGTATCCTGATAGAGAATTGTTTGTCGTCCCTTAAAGTTTATACAAGCAATAACTCTTGAAAGATAGTGATCAAATCATTTCCAATACTGTCTATTTCATATGAGAAATGGAAATGAGGGAACTATTCCCAAACGGGTCAAAATAGGACCTAAGACTTTGGATTGTATGTTCATTGGATATGCTACAATGAGTAAAACATGTTGATTTATGGTTCATAAATCTGAACCGTCGGATAATCAAGTGAAGGGTCTAAACGACATTGGAAAGAACCAAAGGAGAATGTACTTAATAAAGAGATTCAGAGGCGTAGTAAATGTCAATGGACAAACTACTTCCTCCGGGTTTAATTTTGTAACATTTCTTCTTGAAAATGAGTCCATATAGTCGAAGAAGATATGTCTTCTGTGGACTCATCCTTTTTGAAAAGAGGCTGTCAATAGTAGGATAGATTCAATTTTGAGCAACCACACTTGAGAGTTCGTTGATCTTCCCCCAAGAAATAAACTTTTGGGTTAAAAGTGGATTTACAAAAGGAAAAGAAAGTTGATGAAACTATTGGCAAATACAAAGTAAGACTTGTTGTCAAAGGCTTTAGACAATAAGAAAGCCTTGATTATTTTGACACATAATAGCCACTAACTAGGATTACATCAATTCAAATGTTAATTGCGCTAGTTGCAGTATATGGCCTTCAAATTCGTCAAAATGGATGTGAAAATATTTTTTTAAAAATAGAAAATTGGAGAAAGAAATTTACATGGAACAACCCGAGGGATTTGTGGTTCCTGGTGAAGAAAAAAAAGTCGGTAAACTTGTTAAGTCACTTTGTGGACTAAAAACAAGCGCCCAAATAATGACATGCGAAGTTTGACCAAACTATGTTGGCAAATGAATTCAAGATTAATGAATGTGATAAATGTTTTTACATTAAAGACACTCCAAATATATCACAAGGTCATTGCTTGTTTTTATGTTGATGACATGTTGATCATCAAAAGAGACATTTCTGGCAGATTTCAGTATTGTCAAGACTCCAACAAATGTGAGATCTGTACTTCAAAAGAATGAAGGCAAAAGTGACTCACAATTGGATTGTCCTAGAGTATTGAGAAGTATGATATATCATGAAGTGTACATGATAAGATATAGCATGTTCTATTAGTAAACTGAGTCGTTTCACGAGTAATCTCAATCAAACTCATTGAATGACAATGAAAAGAGTTTTGGAGTATTTAAAAAAAACTATTGCTTTGCATTATAACTAATATTCAACATTATTGAAAGAATATAGTGATGCAAATTGAATTACCAGGTCAAATGAAGTAAAATCCACGAGTGGATATGTATTTACTCTTGGTGGAGGAGCAGTCTCTTGGAAATCTTCCAAACAAAAATGTATTGCTCACTCTACTATGAAATCTGAGCTTATCACTCTAGATAAGGATGGTGAAGAAGTTGAATGACTCCAAAATTTCTTGAAATATTTTTGGCCCAAACCTTTAGTTCCAGTATGCATACATGGAAAGTCTCGTCATATATGACGTAGACATAATTTCGTTAGAGAACTACTCTCTAGTGGAATTATCATAATTAACTATGTAAAGTCAAAGGATAATGTGTTGGATCCAATTACAAAAGGCCTAACTAAAGAGGGAGTTGATAGATTATCAAAGGGAATGGGACTATGGCCGAGGACAAGTCATTGTGGCGGTAACTCTACCTAGAAGACTGGAGATCCCAAGATCTAGGTTCAAGGAGATCAAACAAAGTCATTGATGGCGGTTCAATATTGTCAATTTTTTTTTATGGTCTATTCTCATGATAAGACAATGTTCAGTAACAAGGATAAAGGCATTAGGACTTTTTAATGATTTCTAAGTTTGATACATGGTATATCAAATAGTGTATCTACGGGATAACACAGTTAGAAACCACCTATGTAAGTATGAAGTATAAGTCGCTTCAAGGAGAATCCGGTAAGGCCAGTTCTCTAAGCACTTATTAACCGAGATGTGTTCATGGCTGAAACGAACAAAACAATGAGAACCAAAAACACCAAAAACATTTCAAGAATTGATTGTGTGACTTATGTTGTCTAGGTATACACCAAAGCTCGACGGTTCAAAGATATCAAATCTACTGATTGACTGAGTATATTCGATATAAGTTCACTATGGAAAGTTCAAAGGGAAACCCACTTATCCAGATGCAATCAATCCTTACTTACGAATCTACATATTTTTTCATGCATATGTTTTAACAATAGCCATTCCCTATTCAGTGTGGGGATTGTTGGGTTTTAAAGGTGTGAACGGGAAATGAAGGGTTGTGACTATGCCGAAGGGTTGTGACCTTTATGAAAGGTTGTGTCCTTTCTAAAGGGTTGTGACCATTTGAAAGGTTATGCCTTTTCCAAAGTGTTGTGACCTTTCTGAAAGGTTGTCTTCTTTCCAAAGAGTTGTGACATTTACCCTTTGTTGGCTATCTTCCCTTCTTTTGCATACAGTTCTTACAAAACAAAATCGATCGATCGTGTCTGTGTGTGATTCATTGCTGTCATTTTGAGTTCGTTGAAATTATCGAAGTTTGAGGTACTGCTACTTCTTTAATGGTAATTAATCCATTTTATCTTGGGAGGAATTAATCTGCAACATCGCGTACTTGAGAGGATTAAATTTCTTAAGGACACACAATGGGTTCTATGGACTCGAATAGTTC
The DNA here is from genome assembly GCF_000226075.1 of Solanum tuberosum. Lineage (NCBI taxonomy): Eukaryota > Viridiplantae > Streptophyta > Magnoliopsida > Solanales > Solanaceae > Solanum > Solanum tuberosum. The sequence continues at coordinate 784,063 of NW_006239122.1, forward strand.
TTTGTGTTTTTCTTTTCATCTTTTATTATTTCTGATTTGCTAATCTGAATACATGAGATAACAATCAATACAATATATATATACTGATTTAGTATCAAGTTAAACGGAATTATCAGCCTTAAAGATACCAATACATTATATGATACTGATTTGAGACTTTTTTTTAATTGTCGAAGTCATAATATTATATTATACGGATATATATTAATCGAAGTTGAACAAACTATAATTACTGATTTACCAAATCGTAAAATACCGAAATTGAACTTCAAATAGCGAATTAAATTAGAATAGTAATAATATAATATTTTAAAAGCTAAATATTAAAATTATGATATCAAAACTTTCACACCGTATCAAGTTGCGTTATAAATTGAACCACCGTCAAGCTAAAAACCAAATGATAGTGAAGCTTTGACACGTGGAAACTAGGTGTCTCTTGTATAATCCACTTCCGTGCATGCATGCAACTATATAGTAATTGAATTATTCACAATTATAACAATAGATTAGTGTTCTTCTTACAATCTTCAAAGAAGGAAAAAATGTCAAGAAATTTGATAAAAGAGGGGATGAAGAAAGTAGTTGGGCGTTGGAGAAAGAAGGAGTACTCTAGGTTTCCTATACTTGAAGGGCATCCAATTGCAAAACAACATGGAGAACAAGTTGTAAAGTCTGTTGGGAACCTCAAAAGAGGTGATGATAAATGTAAGGAATTCAGAATTTATAGATGGAGTCCTCATAATCCAAACCAAAAGCCCTATTTTCAGTCTTTCTTTCTTCACCTTCCCTCTTGTGGCCCAATGGTATGTCTTATTCTAATTTTTTCTTGTGTTATTTTTGTAGTTTTCAAATGCTCAATATTTTATCCAACTTTAAAAAAAGACTTATCTATGTTATCCGTTTAGAGTTTTGGCTTATCTATGTCATTTCTCTTTGAGAAAAAGACTCATTCATTTCATTATTTGTTAATCAAAAAAAGTTTTTATTTTGCAAAATCATTTTTACACGTGGCCAAATCGTTAACTAAATATATTTTTTAAAGAAAAAGGTTCATCCATTTAAAGGTTGACTCATATATGCAATTTCAGTTAACAAATAATGAATGACATGGATGTGTTTTTTCCCATGAAAATGACATAGATAAATTAAATTTTTAACGTATGACATAAATGAGCCAATGACATATTTAAATCTTTTTAGAATATACGGATAAAATTTTATAGCTAAATAGCAAAATGTCTAATTTAAAATTTAAATTGTTAGATGAGATCCTCACAAACTAAATTCAATACTATTTTTTTCGAGTATGAAAAAAATGAAATTAAATAAGGTCGACTAATGAATTGGTTGACAGTCAACCCTTGTTACCCCAGAGCATTTTCCAATTCTTCATTTAGGGCCGGTCTGGAGAATCACTTAGTAATTGAACTTGGATTTAGTGCACTTATAACTAATTACTAAGGTACTAATCTAGTACAGCCTAGTAATGTTGGCAGGGGCAGGGGCAGCTGCAGGGGCAGCTCGACAGTCTTAAAAAAAAGACATGTGCCTTAGGCCTCGAAATTTAAGGGGCCTCATTTGTAATAATAATAGATTATAAGTTATTATTATTTTAACAAACATTGAATACTATTTGTAGAAAAAGTAAATTTTCATGAAAAATGAAGGAATTATTAGAAGAAATTTGACATAGTTGGAGTACTACATCTCATGAAAATAATTTTAAATAAGAATGGTTATATTATCAATTGAAAATTTGAACAAATCAATAATATAAAAGTTAACAATTTAAGTTTAAAGTTTAAGGCCCTGTTTGATTTTTGCTTTAGGCCACTAATATGCCTGAGCCGCCCCTGAATGTTGGTTTGTGACGGCTTGAATGTGTCCACCACCCGTCAATAGATTAGGTCAAGAAAGAATCGTACGGAAAGTAAAATTTAAGAATAACAAACACAAAATGTTTACGTGGAGTAAAAAATTGAGCAAAATTTTCAGAAGGGCAATCAAAAAATAAGGATCAAATCAAAAGGATAATATTTGGATGGAAGGCGCCTCACAGTAAAAAAAATGAATTAATATTCCTTCTTCATTATTTATTTAATCGTTTTATTATTGTGTTTTCGTGTTCTTTTTTCTATTTTCATTACTTATATTTAAATAAAAATGTAAGTGATCTTTCCGACTTGATCGCTATATTAATTTAATTATTACATAATATTTTATTTAATAATAAAATGAATTAATTATTGTAGTAATGATATTGATAATTATATATCTGAAATTTATCAAAAACATGACCATACTTATAATTTTAAAAACTTTGTAATCAACACAACAAATATCTAGATTAAGGAAAATCCTAAAATAAGACACATGGTACCTTGTGCATTGTAAGGTACATGCGCCCTTGCGCCTTACTCTACCTTCTCTTTGGGATCCAACTCTCCAAACACGACGATAAGCCTGCAAGTGTTGGAAGAAAATTGCTTGCTTGCGCTGAAGTTTGTGGGATCTCTCATGCTATTCGACAATTTGCCGTGTTGAATCAAATCAACACTGTAAAAATACAAAATTCTTATCTATATTCGACAAATATATATTCATAATTTATATTTTTTGATAAATATAGAATATAGATAAGGATTTTGCGTGTTAAATTTTTGCAGTGTTGATTTGATTAAACACGGCAAAGTGTCGAATATAGATAAGTTTTAAAAATTTTTACTGTTGAATCAACTCAACATCTGAAAAATCAGAAGAAAAAAACACAAAAACACAACAATTAAACGATTGAATAAATAATCTAAGCACACAATTTCCAAGAACATTAATAACAATTCTAACTAAGCACACAAATTGCAAGAACGTCATGAATCACATGTTTGACAAAAAAAAAAATCAATATTTATAATCAATCATATTTTATGACATTGTTCAAATATTTTTTTGAAAAATAATTTAGCAATTCAAACATCACTCGGTATATACAAGGCAAGTTTATCTATAACATTCAACAGTGAAATTCAACTTTATGACATCATCATTCATTATAAGACAAATTTGTAGACCATCCCGAAGCCTTCGGGATGGCTCAGTTGGTTTTAAGAGTGGTTATTCACACGGATGATCCGGGATCGATCCCCCCTCAATGCCTTCTGAGTCGATTCTGTCGCATAGGGCTTGCCTAGTGCGGTTTACATCCCCTATATGGTTTGCAGGCTATTACACAGTGGGGGGTTTACCCAGTGCGCACAAAGTGCTCACCCAAAGGGCAGAGGCTGTGGCAGAGGTTGTAGCGGCTGCGGGTTATCCTGGGGTTCCAAAAAAAAGTTTGTAGATGACTCATTCTTCCCAATATTAGGAGGCCGTATAGTTTCAATTGCTAGATTAGGTAATTAGTAGGGTTGCAATCACATTGCATAGTAATTACACACTATAATAATTATAAAAATTATATTCTATGTCATATCCATATAATTTACAGAAGTGTGATGTTTGGTTAAATAAGTCTAATTATATCGTCAAATATTTTTTATTCAAAGAATAAAAATTGACGAACTTTAATGTAATTGTACTACCCTTTACCTCCCCGTTGAGGGTTGTAGAGTGTAATTGTATCATGCTAAATTTAGTTGATTTGAATTTGTTCATTGTAGGTTCTAGATGCATTGCAAAAGATAAAAGGAGAGGTAGATTCGAGTTTAACTTACAGGAGATCATGTAGAGAAGGGATATGTGGATCATGCGCGATGAACATAAATGGCGTTAATACAGTAGCATGTCTCAAGCCTATTGATACGGATACGAGCAGGCCAATGACCATAACTCCTCTTCCTCACTTGTTTGTCATCAAAGATTTGGTCGTCGATCTCTCTGATTTCTATCAGCAGTACAAGTAAGTAATTTCCCCTTCGAGTTATTTTAATTTCTAATCTTAGTATTGGAGTTGTGTTTGTGATAATGTAGGTCCATTGAGCCATGGCTAAAGACACGAAATCCCCCGCCAGACGGGAAAGAGTATAGGCAAACACCAGAAGAAAGGAAGAAGCTTGATGGCTTATACGAATGTATATTATGTGCTTGCTGCAGTGCTTCTTGCCCTTCTTATTGGTGGAATCCTGAGGAGTTCCTTGGACCTGCAGCCTTGATCAATACCTATCGATGGATCTCCGACAGGTTAATTAATTCTTAAAATCATACAAAAACATGGTTCATATATAATTTTTGATCAATTGTTTGTTTTTTCAGTCGAGATGATTTTGCAGATGAGAGATTGCAGGCAATAACAGAGGACGAAAGGCGTTTATATCGATGCAGGGCAATAGGAAATTGCACAGCATGTTGCCCTAAGAGCCTTAGACCTTCTGAGGCCATAAGAAAGATGAAGACCAAGCACTTAACTGGGATACCAGTGGAGACTCTAAGCAATAATATGAAGACTAGCCACTAAACTGGAATGCTGTTCTGTTCTGTTGTGCATTGCAAATTAAGCATTGTTGTCGTCTTATTATTATAGTTTGGCATTATATTATATGTTATCTCTATTTTCTCTCAATTGACTGACACAACCAAATCAGGAAGAATATATTACGCGATCCATAACAAGACCTAGATCCATAATCAATAATCCAAATTGTTAAAGCCTAATTCGACATTCGATCTGCTCAATAAAGTAGTCACGCATTTTTAGCATTAATTAATTCAAGAAAATAGTTGAGATATTATCAATTTCTTTTTTATAAATGCAATTATTAGTGATATTTATATTTTAGCACTTCGTATAAATTTATAAAGAAATAATTTAATGAAAATTAATAATTAATATAGATAAAAGTTTAAACACTCTTTAGGTAAAACTTTTTTTTGTTTTTATAATGATACTCCCTCTTTCCATTTTCAATTGTCATAGTTTTCTTTTTTAGAGTTAAAATGATAATAATTTTGACTAGTATTTTACGATGTATTTTTTATCATATTGATATATAAAAATATTACAAGTTATAATATTTTTTTTAGTTTTTAAATATTTAAATTTTTAAAAGTATCATAATTTTAAAAATTAGTTAAATTGACTTTCAAAAATTGTAATATAAAAACTAGACAGAGGAAAGGGAGAAACTGTGAATATGATCGTCAAGGTAATTGACACGTGCAACCAGGTGTCTCTCTCTAATCCATTCAATACAAAGTAAGCTCTCTCATAATAAAGAACACGTAAAGCAAGCAGAGAAGTGTTTTTCTGTCCATATTTCTGGGGGTCTTCATTCAAAGAAAACAAGAAAAAAAATGTCAAGAAACTTAATAATAAAAGAAGGGGTAAAGAAATTGAGGCATTTGAGAAAGGAGTACTCTAGGTTCCCTATACTTGAAGGGCACCCAATTGCACAACAACATGGAAAAGAAGCAGTGGAATCTGTTGGAATTCTCAAGAAATTAAGTGATAAAGATAAGAAGATGAAGGAATTTAGGATTTATAGGTGGAACCCTGATAAACCTAACCAAAAACCCTTTCTTCAATCCTTCTTTGTTCATCTTCCTTCATGTGGCCCCATGGTATGTGATTTTTCATTGTTATCGTAATTAGTTTTTGTTAAGTTGTTTTTATTGTTAGTATGCAGTGGAGTTTTATCATTGCTTTTTGAGGGTTTAGGTTTGTTGTTGTACTAGTTGTATTATATTGTAGTTCTTGTTTTTTATATTTGTTTATTGTGGAATGTCATGTGTCAGGGTTTTTGCAAATTGCAAATAAAGAGAGTGTACTACATAAACCACTGAGGGGTGATTCTGAAACTAATAAGTGGTTATTGCATTATTTTGTTTTTCTGATAGGGTTTGTTTGCATTGTTTTTCTTGTTAGTTGCTACGTTCTCTTATTATTCTCACTTGAGGTGAGGTGAGAGTCTTTTGAAAATTGCCTCTCCTGCGTGAGGTAGTAATAAGGTCTATGGACATTCTATGAACATACTTTACCTGTACTTGTGGGATTCTACTGAATATGTCGTCATCGTTGTTTTTATTGTTCGAGTCTTTTCTTCCCTCAATAACTAGTAGAGAAAACAAAATAAAAAACAAATTCGAAACAATATAAAAATATTTTTCTCAAAGAAATAAAATCGAGCCCACTGAATGCACAGTGTCCCTTTAAAGAAATTATTCCCCTCAAGTACCCGAGGTTAATGGAATATATCCTCCCAGGATAGAACAATCTTACTCACCGGTGTATAGGTACCTAAAATCACGGTGTCAGCGAACTCTCAACGGCAGTAAAGTACACTTAGAATACTAGATTTAATAGTAGTAGAAGAAGTCCAGAAAAATTTGTTCAACTAAAATGAGAGGAAATCCCTCAATTTATAGAAAACAAAGGGTAGTGTGAAAAAGTTCTTATTGTACCTTACCGAAAAGGTCACAAACCTTTGGAAAACTCACAATCTTTCGGAAGGTCACAACCTTTCATAAAAGTCACAATTTTTCTTAAAAGTCACAACTCTTCATAAAAGTCGCAACTTTTCATAAAAGTCACAACTCTTCATAAAAGTCACAACTCTTCATTTTTCATTCACACCTTTTAAAACCCAACAATCCCCCGCATGAATGGGGAATGACTCCAAGACAAAGAAACAGACAAGTATGTGTACTTTACAAGCAAGAATTAATTGCATCTGGATAAGTAGGTTTCCCCTTGGACTTTCCGTAGTGAACATATGTCGGATATATATACTCGATCAATCGGTAGATGCAATATCTTTGAACCATCGAACTTTGGTGTTTACCTAGACAACCATATGTCACACAATTAACCCTTTACCGTTTATGGTTCTTACGGTTGTGTTCGTTTCAGCCATGAATACCTCCTGGTTTCATGAGTGTATATAGAATAGGCTTTTGACAATAATTCTCTTTGAAGCGGCTTACACTTCACACTTACATAGGTGATTTCTAACAGTGTCATTGTGTAGATACACTATTTGGTCAAGCTTGCCAAACTTAGCAAATCATTAAAAACTTTAAGCTTTATTAACTCATTAACAAGCCTTAATGTTTTAACCTCGTTCCTGAACATTATCTTCATTATGAGAGTGGATTAAGTTGATTGACAATGTCGAACCGTCAGTCACAACTTTGTTTTTCTCCTTGAATCTAGCTCTTGGGATCTCCAGTCTGCTAGATAGAGTTACCGCCATGATGACTTGTCCTAAGCCGTAAACCCATTCCCTTAGATGATCTTTCAACTTTCTCTCTAGTTAGGACTTTTTGTAAGTGGATCTGACACATTATCATATGACTTTACATAGTCAACTTTTGTAAGTGGATCCGACACATTATCCTTTGACTTTACATAGTCAATTGTGATAATTCCACTAGAGAGTAATTGTTTTCTAATGATATTATGTCTATCTCTTATATGATGAGACTTTCCGTTGTACATCATGCTTCATGCCCTACCTATTGCATCTTGACTATCAAAGTGTATGCATACTGATGCCAAAGGTTTGGACCAAAAAAGAATATCTATCAAGAAATTTCTGAGTCTTTCAACTTATTAACCGGCTTTATCTAGAGCACCTAGCTTAAAGATCATTGTAGACCTAGCGATACATGTATTTTTTCGAAGATTTTCAAGAGACTGGTCTTCTACTAAGAGTAAATACATATCTACTCATGGATTTTACCTCATTTAATTTGTTCGGTGATTCAATTTGCATCACTATATCCTTTCAATACTGTTGGATATTGTTATAATGCAAGACATAGTTTTGAGTATTTCTTAAATACCCCAAAACTCTTTTCATTGTCATCAAATGAGTTCGATTGGGATCACTCGTGAACCGACTCAATTCATTAATAGCACATGCTATATTTGATCGCGCACACTTCGTGATATACATCATACTTCCCAATACTCTAGCACAATCCAATTGTGAGTCACTTTCGCCTTCACTCTTTTGAAATGCAAAGCTCACATTTATTGGAGACTTGACAATATTGAAATTCAAATATTTGAACTAGTCAAGTACCTTTTCAATGCAATGAGACCGTGACAATGCTAAACGTTATGGAGTTCTAAGGATTCTTATACCTAAGATCGCATCAACCACTCCAAGATTTTTCATATCAAACTTGCTTTCTAGCATACATTTAGTAGCATTTATGTCATTAGTGTCTCTATTGATGATCAACATCATGTCACCAATATACAAACAAACAATGACCTTGTGATTTTAATGTGAACACATTTATCACTTCCATCATTCTTAAATCCATTTACCAACATGGTTTGGTCAAATTTCTTATGTCATTGTTTGGGTGCTTGTTTTAGTCCATATAGTGACTTAATAAGTTCGCACACTTTTTTTTACCAGGAACCACAAAACTCTCGGGTTGTTCCATGTAAATTTCTTCCTCCAATTCTCCATTTAAGAAAGTTATTTTCACATTCATTTGATGAATTTGGAGGGCATATACCACAGCTAACACAATTAACATCCAAATGAATGTAATTCTAGTTACTGGCGAGTATGTGTCGAAAGGATCAAGACCTTGTTTTTGTCTAAAGCCTTTGACAAAAAGTCTTGCTTTATATTTATCAACAGTTCCATCGACTTTCATTTTCCTTCTGATGATTCACTTTGAACCCAAAGGTTTATTTTCTGGAAGAAGATCAATTAACTTCCAATATGGTTGCTCAAGATTGCATCAATCTCACTATTGACACCATCTTTCCAAAAGGATGAGTCTACAGAAGACACAAGAAATGTTATAAAATCATATTCGAAGGAAATAGATGTCCTTTGACATTTACTACGCCTCTGAATCTCTTTATCAAGTATATTCTCTTTTTTTCTTTCCAAGGTTTTTTAAACCCTTCACTAGACTACTCAAGTCTAATTTTACAGTCTACAATCATAGGTCCTATTTTAATCCTTTTAGGAATAGGAACTTGGACTTTGGCTAGACACCCCCACACTTTGAAATATTTCAAGTTGGATTTCTTTCATTTCCATTTCTCATATAGAATAGATTGTCCTGAACAAATAAAACTGCTTTCGTTCTGAAAAGATAACTTTTTGTTGTTCCCTTTTGCAGTAAGGATAGTTCCTCCACACAAGTTTTGTGGTAAACCTGAACTTAAAAGTAATGCTCAAAGTTCGGGTATTTTTTTCCATTCTACAATTTCATTAGATTTAGGTGAATAGGACAGTAGTTTGATGGATAATTCCATTTTCCAAACATATTTCTGCAAAAGGAGATTTATATTCTCCATCCCTATCACTTCTTATCTTTTTCCCAACTAATTTTCAACTTCAATATTATATTGTCTAGACATTTCTATTGCTTCATCCTTACCATTCAACAAATAGACATAGTCGTTTCTAATGCAATTGTCAATGAAAGTTATGAGATACTTTTTCCCACCATGAGATGGTGTTGACTTCATATCACAAATGTCAGTGTAAATCAACTCTAAGGGATTAGAATTCCTTTCAACAGATTTATAAATGCTCAGCATACTTAGATTCCACACAAACATGACATTTTTATTTATTGCACTCAAAGTTAGACAAAACTTCTAAGTTGATCAGTTTTCTTCCAAGGTTTTGTAATTGACATGCCCCAAGTGTTCATGTCACAAACAGTTTGACTCAAACAAGTAAGAACAAATAAAAATATTGAGTTTGTACAGCTCTCCGCGAGGTAGCTTTTTCTCACAAATATTTTGTTCCTATTTCTTACATTTGTGTGATACAAACATTGTTTAGAGTCATCACCTTGTCAAATGTCCTTTTTGGAAGGACCTTCCCATAACTTTCAATTTGATTGTTATAGAACTACTCATGAACAAAGTTTCATCGAGTCCAATAAAGACAATATAGTCCAAATGCTTATTTTACAAAACATGACAAATGACTATTTACCAATATTCATGTCTATACAATAATTATATTTAATAGACATATCTTTGCATGAAAAATCACAACATTTTAAGTGACACTTTTTCATAAAAGAACTCAAACATTTTGAACAAGTTTACATATAATTTGGTAGTTTCATACTAGCCATACCATATACTAGTAAAAGAGAAACTCAACGACCACAATATCAAATATACTCCAAGAATTTGATGGGTCTAACATAGTACAAAAGTATCATTGAATTTCATATCTTGTGCTCCAAATTAAAATTAGACACTAAGTCTAATTTTATCTTTGTCATAAGCAAAGAACCCCCCACATTTTAAATATGATCTCAAAAATATTTTTTAAATAGTTGAAAATAATTTTTCCACATATTTTCCCAGACTATCAAAATGTCATTGGCAGCATGCCTCTTTTGGAAATATTATTCTACAAAAGAATTATAGTGCTTCAATTCTCTTTGACAATCTTTACATAGTGTCAAAGTTCATTCCTAGAGGCACCTATTCCAGGCACAAAATCACACACTTTAAGTCATTGGTCTTTTTTCTATCACAATTAGACATACCAATTAGTATTTAGAATACTAATAATAAAGACAAATACTTTTGTACAATTTTTTCTATTTAACAGTGAAGTTTATAGAAAACAAAAAGTACAACACTGACTTATTAGATGAAATTTTCATATTCTTCAAACCAATTGCATAGTCTTATTTATCCAGAGTAGAAAACTACAAAAGTTTTTTTACTCTACAAAAATCAGACATAATCAAATTCATAGGGAGTACAAAACTATAAAAGTTTTTTTTACTCCAAATAGAATAAAACATATTCTTAGATTGTCACATAGAAATGTTTTTCTTTTCAAATAGTCTTCCAACTATAACATTTTGACATACTATTTTATAAAACAAAAATGTGCATCTCTCATTCTGCAAACTAAAGAATTTTAAAGGCAACACTTTTTGCCAAGGAAAATTCATTCAGAAATCATATGGTTTGCAGATCTTTTTCCAAAGACATACATGATAGATATCAAAACTGTTAACTTTTAAAAACTATTTTCCAAACTGTTAACTTTTAGAAACTATTTTCCTCCTTAGATAAATAATAAGAAGGTTACCTAGTGTAATTTTTAACCGAAATACCACCAGTTCTTCTAGTACATTCTCACTTCGACCTTGCTAAACAAAGCACCGAATTCTAGAGAAGTAATGCATTAATCTTCTACTTCCATGATATGCTTCTCTCAATTAATAGAATACAAGAAATACCAACAGTATACTAATTTTCTTAAGATTGTTGTTCATCTTGTATTCCTAAGATACTTAGAACAAAACTTTGAAGAACTTGGTAAGAAACAACAAAGTTTAAAGAGTATTTTCAAACTAGAAAATTAAAACTAGTAGAGAAAATAGAATCAGAAACAATATAAAAATATTTTTCTCAAAGAAATAAAATCGAGCCCACTGAATGCACAGTGTCCCCTTAAGAAAATTATTCCCCTCAAGTACCTGAGGTTAATGGAATATATCCTCCAGGATAGAATGATCTTACTCACCGGTGTATATATCGGTACCTAAAATCACGGTGTCAGGGAACCACTCAACAGCAGTAAAGTACACTTAAAATACTAGATTTAGTAGTAGTAGAAAAAGTCGAGCAAAATTCGTTCAACTAAAATGAGAGGAAATCCCTCAATTTATAGAAAACAAAGGGTAGTGTGAAAAGGTTCTTATTGTGCCTTACCGGAAAGGTCACAAACCTTTGGAAAAGTCATAATCTTTCGGAAAGGTCACAACCTTTCATAAACGTCACAACTTTTCATAAAAGTCACAATTTTTCATAAAAGTCGCAACTCTTCATCTTCCATTCACACCTTTTAAAATCCAACATTAGAACCTCATGAACATTTCTTATAACTATAAATTAAGGAGAACAAGAGTTGATTGAAAATAATACAATTCAATTTAGTTTGAAGAAAATTGAATGATAGTCCTCGTGCGCATTTTAACTAATTTTATGAGTATTTGGGTGGGTTTGGTTCTCAATGTTTTGACAAATGAGAAAAAAATTGCTTTATATTTTGTCTCTGCTGGATTTTGAACCTATTTTGACTTTAGTTATGGAGATTAAGAAAAGAAGGAATGATTTAGTCCTAGACACATATCATAACATTTACTATGTGTTAGCTTTGACTTCAGGTTAAAATTTTTCCAAATTTAGGGAAGTCGCTTCTTTAGGTGTGCAATATAATTTTTTTCTCTTTGTTGTAAATTTTAGGGGAAAACAGAATTTGCTTCGAGCCTAATAGTGTCTTATATCTATAGTAACTAGTATGAGCGTACTATTAATAATAAGTTTATTAGACGCACTCAATTTAGTAAATGTTTTTTTTTTTATAGGTTCTGGATGCATTGCAAAAGATAAAGGGGGAGGAAGATTCGAGTTTGAGTTACCGAAGGTCGTGTAGAGAAGGAATATGTGGATCATGCTCAATGAACATAAATGGTGTTAACACCGTAGCATGTCTCAAGCCTATAGATACAGACACTAGCAAGCTAACTACCATCACTCCTCTTCCTCACATGTTTGTTATCAAAGATTTGGTGGTTGATCTCTCTAATTTCTACCACCAGTACAAGTAATTTCCCTCTCCTTTTCTCATTTCATCAAGTTATTTAATTCCGATTATACGTCCATAAGTAATGTTCGATGTAGACATGCCATGTTTGACATTGATGTTTAGAAATATCACCCTATTGTTTAAGTTTACTCAAAAAGATTCTGGTAGTCACTACTATAGTAGTACTTATTCTGTTTCAATTTATGTTGCACTATTTGATTAGGTACATGACGTTCAAGAAAGTAACTAAGACTCTTGAAATTTGTGGTCTAAAGCAAGCCTCAAGACATTTTTATGAAAGATAAAAGAGGAATTTTAAAGTTAAGTTGTTTCTAATTATGAAAAGTGTAATATTCTTTTTGGACAATTTCGAAAGGAAAGTATGCTACAAAAACCGGGACGGATGGAGAATATTTGCATGTACAAATACTTGCAACAATTTATAGTCGAATCTTAATTAATTAGTGTCATTGACTAGATCTGTTTCAAGTTCACTATACCTATATTTTAGGTTTAAGTATCTACATACCCTTAAAGTTGTCCGCAAAATTCACTTAGACACCTTAACATATCCCCTTTCCTATTAGACACTCAAATCTTAAAAAATAAATACCTATCAAACATTTTTTTAAGACCTGGTCAAAAGAGGAAGTGCGTGTAATACACTAAAATCACCTCTTGTCCACCATTGTTATTTTCTAAATGAAGATTTTAACATAACTAAGTATGAATTTATTTTCTTCTTTTTTCTGTTAATGTTTTCTTTTTTGTTCCTATTTCAAAATCGATAGTATTTTTTTTTTCTCAAAATAAAATAAAATTTGTTCATTCTCTTTTTGTTTTGATTTCAAATTTACTTTCTGTTTCTATTTTGTTACGAAGAAAGAAGGGGTGTGGATCAAAGGCAGTGTGTGGGGCCTCCATATTTTTCGGAATGGTGATCTCCATTTTTTCCGACAAAAAAACTTAGATTATGTTTTTCATTTTTTCTAACAAAGGAAATGAGGGTAGTTGACTCCATTTTTTATTAAATTTAAGCATAAGCTTAGAAGAAGTAAATTTATAAAAAAAAATGTAAGGTGTTGCTATGAATAATTGGTGGCAACAGGTCTGCAATTTTGAAAGAGAAAGAAGAAAGAAAGATTGTTATTTTTTTAAAAAAAATAATGAGAAACAAAAAAGAAAAAACTAAAAAGGTGTTGATTAAATGGTTCACGCGCCTAACAAGGTGTGGGTTACACTTTTTGTGCCGCGTGTGCACAAAGTGTCTAATTCATAATAGTCAAGGTGTTCAATATGTACAAGCCCCAGTTAAGGTGTTTAAGTGAATTACGCGGACAACTTTAAGAGCTGTCGATGACTTAAGCCTATATTTTATAACCTTTCATTTTCAATAGATGTGAATCTGCAATCTAGAGTAATTAGCAGAGTAGGTCTAGAATGGATGATCTTATTATGTCTACAAGTTCTAAATGTTTTTGGTGTGTGCGTATATAGTTACACTGAATCAATGAATTAATAATGAGTTCATCAGTTGAGTTGAACTCTGTGATAGATTCGGCCTCACATCGACAATTATATATACATTGGAGCATGGTGCAAAAAATGAATGTTGTGGGTGTTTGCAGGTCTATAGAGCCATGGTTGAAGACACGAAAACCGCCCCCAGATGGGAGAGAATACAGGCAAACACCATTGGATAGGAAGAAACTTGATGGCTTATATGAATGCATATTATGTGCTTGTTGCAGCACTTCTTGTCCTTCTTACTGGTGGAATCCCGAGGAGTTCCTTGGGCCTGCAGCCTTGCTCCATGCCTATCGATGGATCTCGGACAGGTTAATTCTTCAAAACACCAGTCGAATAAATACCAAAAATATGGTCATTTCACTCCGATAATTAATTTTCTTTTTTCTTTAGTCGAGATGAATTTGCAAATGAGAGATTGCAGGCAATAACAGAGGACCAAGGGCGTTTGTACCGGTGCAGGACTATAAAAAATTGCACAGCATGTTGCCCGAAGAGCCTTAATCCTGCTAATGCCATAAACAAGATGAAGACTATTCACTTAACTGAGAAGCCAATCGAGGATCTTGAAGCTGAGCCCGAGCCTCGTTTTGGGCAAGCCTAATCTAGTGTGTTCATAGAAAATATATTGTAGCACGTACAAGTCTATTATAGCACGTAGCAAATATAAAGTGTGAGCGTAGTTTGTCTATGCTCACACTTTAAGATTGTTATAGTTACATTTTAATTTAAAGTTATAGATATTCTTCAAAGTTCAAATTACATTACTATATCAGCTATCTGGCTCATGGCCATCTTCAGATTTTCACAACATAATGTCTTTCATTACTTATTACTGATTGATTAAATTGAATTTCATAAAGTAGAGATGGAACATCAGGTAAGTGAAAATGTCACGCCCACGTCAAATTATATGTGATCTATATAAATTTATTAGTTACTTTTTGTAGTATATATTTCAAGAAACTAAAATAAATATTTATTTTTAATTTTTAATTTAAAGTTAAAGCTTAACTACTTTAGAAGATTGTTAAAGATTAGGGTTTGTTTGAATGAACTTTTAAAAAGTAGTAATTTATAAGTTAAAAGTTACAAGTAGAAGATATCCTACTTTTGACCTTTGATTTATTTTATATCTTTTTTTTACCTAAAATCGAAGGATTAAAGTAACTTTTTAACCTTTTCAAGTACCTCTAAAATTTAAAAAATATTTAAAAATTAAAAGCACCTAAACATAAACAAATCCAAAGCGGGAACTAAGTCGCCTCAAAATTTACATGAAGAAATATGTAATAAAAAATATATGTAAGAGAATAAATTTATCTCTATACCTGTGGGAAAAGTCACCCAAAAGGATCTTGGCGCAAAAGTCCAAAACGGTGCCGTTTTGCTCATCACCTTCTTCGCAGGATTTCCATAACCCTTGCAGTTGATATTCAGTAGAAAAGAAGATATTAGTATAGAGAATAGTGCAATTTGTTACCCCATAAGTTCCAATTCTAAGATACCCATTTTTGTTTACTTCACATAATTTGTCAAGTTATTTGCAAAATGCAAGTATACAGGTCTCTCTTAAATTCAATCAAGAACCGTTCTATACAGACCCTTAATACATATGAAAGGTAATGTGCATTTTTTATAATCTATACTCAATCACACACTGTTGAAATTTTATGGGTTTTGGTTTTCTTGAATTTTTATGGTTTCGATTTTTATGGGTAATTTGTGTTTCTATAACTTTTTTCTGTATTATGGAAATTTTATAGTTTGGTTTGGTTATTCTTTTGTTTAAATATGGTTTTTGTAGTGTTTTGCCTCCAAATATTCTGTGTAGTCTGTTGGTTTGTTACTAATCTACTTAGATTTTGAGAAAAAAATGTGAGAAGATTCGTCCCTTTACGAACCTCAAACTGTTTGGTTGTTGGAAGGGGGAAGTAAGCAAGAAGAGATGAAACTGTAGTGATCTACTTCTCCTTAGTAAGAAGCATTTCTAATTTCTTTCCAGTTGCTAATGAAGTTGGAGAAAACAATATTGGTATATTTTCTTATAAATGGACGGATTGAAATAGCATTATGAGAGAACAAAATATGTTAGTGAAAGCTCTAATTATGATGTTATTGATGCTTGGTTGAATAGTAGGAGAAACAAATTTTGATGAACACACTGGTTCTAGTGTTCTATTGCATTTAATATGGTTGATGCGGAGTTAGTTATATCTTTTGCCTTAAACTTGAATACTAGAAATAATAATGTTGAGAGTACCTTTGCATAGATGATACTTAATATAAAGCAAAATTTGAAATATCTAGGTTAAAATTCCAATTGTATGACTGTTAGAAATGTGGAAGTGTGGGTGGCATTATCGTCAAAGTTGCTTTTATGTCTGATTTCAGCTATAACATGGCTTACTAAAGTTCCTTTTGATAAACATTGGTTAAGGGGTCTTGTAGAATTAAAACTTGTCTAACCTAATGTGTTACTTGTGGTGTTTTGGGTTCATGAGTTTCAATTGGTAGCAGGGGGAGGCTGTCTTGGATAGATAGATTAAACATGCTATGTGGCTCATGGATTTCTCCAAGAGACATGGAGGTCCCCTTAGAAGGAAACTTTGTGAAGTTTCAGTTTATGCGTAACAACTCTTACTTTCACCCGTAACTATGTACTTCTTATAGTGGCCAACTGTCTCTTTCTAGTTTCTCCCTTAGGCATTTTGTAATTATAAGGTTGTAAGATCCATCATGAGCAAAATTTGATTTTGAGTAAGAGACTAGTAGTAACTTGCAACAACAACATACCTAGTGGAATCCCACTTGGGAGGATGGTGAGTAAATGACTAGTAGCAACTTCCATCAGGAAAATAAGGGAGAAACTTATAAGTCTAAAATGTAGCAAATAATTACTACTGCCTCACATAGAGGCTAAGTTGGGGGAGCGTCAGTCTTTTGTTGCTATAAGGGAAGGGGGAGAGGATTGTTTCACGGCAAGTCAAAAAGAACTGTAAGTTTCCAATCTTCAGAAGCTTGATGTGGAGAATTTCTTAAATTTACTCTCCATCAGATTCAGCTTTGTAAGATTTTTGACTCATCTAAAGTTGCAGTTATACCTGTCCAAAGTTTTAGTTAGTCGAGAGAGCATCAGCTTCATGTGACAGTAAAGTATTGAAATGTAGATGATACTTCCACTGTTGTGAGCTTGATGTGTTAAAAGTAGGGGAGTGTAGATGGAGCTTTTTTACTTCTATTTTCTACAGAAAATGCCCATTTTGAATGCATAAAATGTATCTATGAGGAGAGATATGCATAATGCATTATTACCTTGTGAGAGATTAGTATGGACTTAAGACGTATTTCTTTTTTTCATTTTGAATTTACTTGCAATTATCCTGGCAAAAGAATCCAAAATTTGCAAGAAGAGAGGAACTCTCTATAGACATTCACTTCAATTACAATTGGAACAAGTCGTTTCAAGTTTTATTCCTAAACAAGTTATGATGTATTGGTGATGCAAATCAAGCCCTGTAAGTGCGCACTGATGCTTTCAATGATACTGCCTTCTCCTTTCAAAAAGAAATGGGGGGAAAAGAGAAAAGAAACGACTCAAATACATGTAGAACAGGAAGTATAAAAGTAAACCATTTCAGTTTCAAATTATGGAGTGCACTGCAATTTTTCTGATTACTTGTTTCATGTGTAGGTTTATCCCACCTAAGCGCTTCCATTCAGCCAGCTGCATGAGGTCTGCTAGAAAGACTTATGATCCGCCTTTATTAACTGGACCATCAACATCAAAATCTTGGAAACCTTATATATTAGTATTGCATTTGAACTCCATTTTCCTTTTGATGTGTTTTGTGACTGTTGTTGCATGTGCTCTGTGCGGTTGTCTATGGCTCCGTTATCTCAGTTGTCTTCATCTTATTTCTACTTTGCAGCCTGGAGCTGCTTTGGGAGGATTCGGTGGACTGCTCCTTTTTCTTCGTTATATTGATGAAAGGAGAGCAATTCCAAAAGGTGGGGCTCTGGGTATATATTTTAAGCAAAGCTTTATGTGTCTTTCAATACAAATACACCTCAATGCGGATTATGTGCTTTTGAATGCTGCAATTAATACTTTAGATGGAAACAAAAAATGAAGAAACAAATTAAGGATGTAGGTGTGTAGTGAATTAAGAAGTGGTACATGGCTGAGTCCATATGCTGGATCATAGCTCCTTACTTAAAGTGGTTATCAGCTTTTGTTTAATAATGGAGCACAAGAGATAAAGCCTCTTTTGGTTGTTAAACTTCTAATCTACTAAAAGTCCAGAACTATAGACTAAAATTATTTTCTTCCCTGAGTCCTACTTATCATGCAGCCAAATAGCCGCATACTGGATCATTGATAGACTTATTATGGCAGTCTCGGTATCTTTCTAGTTTATTGGACTATTTTCTCTCTTTTTATGTTTCCTTATCAGAAAGTGTTGGTATGTTTGTCCACTTGAATCATGCTCTTTTTGAAGTACCACGTGCATTTACTTTCTGATAGTTTTGTAGTGCCATAAATATTAATGATTGGTACACAATATAAAGCTTTCATGCCTTTCAGGTCAAGGCGAGAAATTTGAAAGAAGTGCAATTCAAGGGCCAATCATTGGCGGCCCATTCAGCTTGATTGATACAGAAGGCCATTTGGTTACCGAGCGCAACTTGCTGGGAAACTGGGTTCTTCTCTACTTTGGTTATACTTCATCTCCTGATGTTGGTCCAGCAGAAGTACAAAAGATGGCTAAAACTACTGATATTCTAGGTTCAACTCGGGTTCTTTGAATGGATATTATATTTTCTTATTTACTGGCTTATGTTGCTGATGTTGTTATTTTATTTTTGCTTTGTGGTCCTTTCTGCTTAATGTAAACAAGGTTCAAAACAGGATCATCATAAGATTCTCCCAGTATTTGTCACAATTGATCCTCAACGTGATACGCCTTCGCAACTTCGAGCTTATCTTAAAGGTCTGGATCTAGCTTCTCTGATCTCTTTCTCTCTCTAGGTTCTGGAATGAATGTCTTGGTTGAAAGAATTGTGGAAAGAGATCCCAACCGGGGGGTGGGCTTGAAGAGAAAAGGCTCAATCCTATAGTTGTCTCCTTTTATTTGATGTTTATTTCCTACACTTAAGCTGTGCTGATTTTATTTGCATGAAACACAGAGTTTGACCCAAGAATAATGGGATTAACTGGACCAGTTGCTGCTGTTAGACAGATGGCACAGGAATACCGAGTTTACTTTAAGAAGGTTGATGAAGAAGGAGATGATTATCTGGTAGAATCTTCTCACAACATGTAAGCCTCAAGTCCTATATATTGTCAAATAAGAAGCCCTCTCTTTACAACTATGGAAGAATAAACTCTCAGTTTCTTTTACCTGCGCTAGAGCAATTTGACAGAGTCAGATGTATATTGATGTAATAGGTATTTGGTGAATCCAAATATGCAAGTAGTTAGATGCTTTGGTGTGGAATACAGTGGGGAGGAACTGGCCGATGCAATAGTTAAGGAGCTAAAGAAAGCTGAGACATAGCAATACTCGAAGTGGATTTGGCGAAGTAAGTACATCATACTTAGGTTAGGTTCTTATATTACCCTTACATATCTTCATCATCATGTTTTATTCAATGGTTTCTAAGGGTCATAGTTCATTTTTTTGTTCTAAATGTACAACTTCATTACAGAAAATAAATATACGTGCTAGTAACCTTGTTTGTCTACCATTTTCATGTACAGATCTTCTCCAATTCTTTGTTAAATGTTGTATTATCATCCTCTTGGCCAATCCATGGCTATCTGCAGCAGGTACCCAGGGGAATAGTCGAGGTGCGTGCAAGTTGGCACAGACCCCACCGTCGTATAAAAATGAAAAGGATTTCACTTATCTGCATAAGACCCTAAAAACATTATATTATGAAATATGAAGACAGTGAAATAGGGACAGAAATCCTGCTAAATTTTTGTCAATAATGAAAACACACTAAATGGAAAATAACGTAGATTCTATCAAAAGTTGTTTCTGCCAAGAAAAACACGTAACACCAATAAATTCATGAGAGATTATTTCTAAAAGGGCTCCAGTAAGTCACGTATGGTTATAGAACTACTACTACTATAAAACCCATATGAGAGACATAGGAATGGGCTTTTTTTAAAATTCTTTTCTGTCCAAATAATGATGATGTCAGCTTCTTTATTGTCTTGTTTAAATCCCAAGTCTAATATTACATTTTACTCTAAAATAGTTTGGGAAAAAGGTTGATCCATGTGTTTTACTTCTATTTTATATTTGTAGCAAAAATCACATGAAAAATGTCACCCAAATGTTTTATTGTTCCCAGATATGTTGGCTGCGGAAAATCTGTCATTTCTTAATCAAATTGCTATAGCAGATAGCTTTTAGTATGTAGAACATGTTTTTCTTTCATCTTCCTGCCATATATAGTGGAAAGGACAGTCCGCCTCAAACCTTGACGTTGGGGGGTCCCAGTCACCAAGGGAGCAAGTGGGGAAAGAAGTCAAGAATAACTCCTGACTTCTAAGTTGAGTGGGGTCTGGCCTTGGGGTTTAGCGTATCAAATGGAAAGAATAGAAAAAGAGTTGGCTGCAGAATGAATGTCAGCTACAGATTGATTAAGAGTTTGATGCAGAGTAACTTAATAAAAGAAGTACTAAAGTATTAGAAAGGAGCCATCCTTAGTTCTTTTGCTATCATAGAACATTGTATGTACTTTTTTATTCTCTTTTGTTTGCTCCATCCTAAACTTTTATCACCTTGTATCAGCATCTTGAGAGATTTTGAATAACTAGTCAGATTTTGGGGGCCATGGGTTTAGAACATGTTATGCAAGGATTAGTAGTGTAGGGATTATAACACGTAGATTATTTCTTGTATGATGTTTAGTTGATATATTACAAATTAGTAGTGTATAATTGATATATGTGCTATCTTCTTAAACAAATATAAGTTTTTTTGCTATTTTATATGAGGGTTAGTTTTGTCTTGTTTTAATCCAGGTGTTACTACTAATACCTGCATTCTTATTTCACGTTCTGTCCTACATATTAATACATAGATTCCCGCACCACTTATGCAAGTATCAGTTATGAGGAAAAGAAAACAAGTAATGAAACATTGTATTTATTATGTGGGGTTTTATGTGGAGATTGTTTTTTTTAATGAATCCAACTAAACGACCCCTTAGTGTATGAGCAGTATCAGGTACAGTACCCTAGTGTGTAAAAATAGCTTGCGACTTATAGCCGGAGAACATTACTAGGTTGATTTGTGCTGAGCTTATAAGCTGATACTCTGCTTAACTATTATGTCAAGTACAGTACACATGCATGAAGTGTGTTGTAAACCATTAGTTCTGTCTTAAGAATTATTGGGATGGGTAAAATTCCTACCTTCAGTACCTGGGAACTTCTGCTACAAGATATCTGCTACTTTTTAGCTAGTACAAGTAGCGGGTACTCTTTCTACCAAGGTTTAGAAGATGAGAAAGAAATTACTTGGTTTTTTTACCTAGAATTTTAACTTTGGTTTCTCATGTTCTATCCCCGTTTTATTGAATGCGAGGCGGATCTATTAGATGAATCCTGTAATTCATTTCGCTCTATTTGGAGTTGCTATGTTCAAATACTCAATAAGTGAGTGTTTAAGGTTGCATTCTCACAATTGACATTTTCATGCCCCTTAATAGGTTCTCATGCTTGTATGAAACCTTTCTTACATCTGACATTTACATGTCCCCTAATAGGTGGAGCCAGACGTTCAATTTTTGCCTGTTGTCGTGGCCATTTAAGGACCTTTGTAGCAGCTGAGTTCGATTAGATGGGCTAGTCATCTCTCAACAATTTACTAGTTCAGAAAAAGTTTTGAAGAGAAATTTCTCTGATGCTTAGATGGTCAGAGGCTTGGAAAAAAAGAGAGAAGAAAACTAGCAATATCTTCAGTTTTTAGCAAATTGGTTCTGATACTTTTTGCCACCTTTTTTCTTGTCTGGGCTTAATGAATTTGGACCTGGTCGGTGGGTAATACAAAGTAGGTGACTGTTTGGTTGCCTAGCAAAAGTTTCATTCTATAATTAATTGGATATAAGACTCAGTCAAGTTTGAAAACATTAACTGAAGAAGGGTAACTTCTTGAATTTCAACCTCATTGTTGACTATATAGCTACTTACTTTTCTCTTAGGAGAAGTGAAACCAAGAAAATGTAATTTAGGCATTGTTAAAAAACATGCAGACGAGTTCAAAAAAGAGACTAAGGAGTTGAATTTTGAGTTTCTAAATTGATGTGCTCAATCCAAAGTTGATAATTCTATATTTGACTTTTAAAAAAAAAAAACTATTTTTCAAATACATGAAGTTGTGAACTTGTGATTTATAAAAAATTTAATGTAGTATGTAGTTTTTTAGTATATTAATTTTCTATCTATATATAAATAAATTAGAAACTAGTGCTGAAACTTTACATTATAAATTATATTGATCAATTCTCAAAGAGTGCATGCATGGTTATTGGTACTTCAAGGCTTAAAAGTCCACTTACAGACATTTACATTAAGGAAGACACAAAGAAGTTCGTGGATGGGAAACGGTGACAATATTACTATTTTCTTTTTGGTTTAATAATTCAACAATTCATTAAACTTATCAGTGAAATGGATTTAGACATTCAAATTATGATTTATTAAATTAAGCTTTTGAACACATGATAAAGTGTGTTTATTAAACATTTTTGTGTGTTCTCAAGTTTCTATAAAGTAACTATTAACCACATAATATACATTGCCTCTATTAGTTATATACATCAATTGAGATAAACTCAAGATTTTACGTTTTATTGATGTTAATCATGCTTAATTGAAGGAGATCACTATGTTAAATGATTAACCTATCTATATAATAAGCCTTTGAGAACACATACTGAAACTTTTATATAAGTTCAAATCAGAAAGTCTAATAGAAACATTTTATCATATGATTAGATGCTCAATCAGAAAAAGATTTTACTGACAAGTTCAAGAATGATGTAATAAACCTTTTTTTTTCCTTACTTAGACAATGTAAGACTAGGGTTGCATATTGGTTGGTTCGTTCAGTTTTGAAGTTTATCGATTCGACTTATTTGTATCGGTTTGTAGACATGCTAAATCATTATAGAATCATTACATGCTAAACCATTATAGAAGTAGACCATTAAGATATTAGTTTATCGATTATTGATCGTTACCGATTCGATTATTGATTTAACCGTTAAGATTTAACACACAAAAAAATCATTGAAGATTACTTAGAAACAAGGTGACAAACCAAATGAATCATGCACATGGGCTGACATATTACATAAACATCAACATATTATAGAATAATCGAGAGCTTGAGATAGTCAAATTTGAAAGAATGAAACTAAACTTAAGTCAAGGACTTTGTATACCAAATGTATAAATACAATTTATTAATTTACTATCGAATTATCAGTTAATCCTTTAAAAAAATCTCAGATCGTCAAAAATCGACAATCTAATATAAAAAGTCAAAATCATTATCAACGATAAATCAACATATATTTTTCAATTTTAATTTCGACTTCAGTTCGATTTTAAACCGCTCTACTAAAACAATGGAAAAATAAAGCAAGAGTAGGTATGTGGACCATCTCCAAAACCCTTAGAATTAGAAAACAGCTGGCAGCCATACGTGAGCTGCTCAAAGTCTCCTACGTGAACTCCTCTCCTTAATTTGACTTTGTTCAAAAAAGATTTAAAAAAAATAGTAGAAAAAAAAAGAAGAGAAAATAAAAAATAATGAAATAAAAGATTCTGCCAACACTAAATAGTTTTATTCCTCTAAATATCTTGAGATGCTCCTTTGTTCCATGACCGAGTCTTTTGGTCTCCCTTATTACACCACAAACACCAAACCAACACCAAAAAAAAAAAAAAAAAAAAAAAATTAATTAATTTTAACCAAATAGAAAAGCAGAAAAAAGTAAAAGAAAAGGAGTTGAAAAAAATCCCTTTTGCATACATTCATCATTACTAGTATTATTTTTGTGTCATTTACCCCCATTTCTTCTTATTTCTTCCCTCTCTGATCAATTTTCACATTCCATTTCTCTTCTTGATGCAATCATTTCATTGCCAACAGAAAGAGAGAGAAACAAACACTAAAAAAAGAAACAAGAAAAAGATATTCTAAAGATACATAGAATATGACAATTATGTACTCTTCTCCTTGGGGCAGTTACCATTTTTCACACAACCAATTTCATTAAATGTAACATCTTGTTTTTGTACATTATGGGTCCTTAATTTTCTTGGTGAGTTATCTATTTTTTTAACTTGGCCTACAAGTCTTATTTCTTACATAAGAAGCTCCTTTGATAAGTACTAAATTTCATGTGGTGCCACATTTGTTGATCATCAGAAGAATTTCATATCTCAACTATCCATTTAATTAATAATGGGAGACGCTTCTGATGAAAGGAAAACGGGTTGTGGCCTGTTGAACGCGGTTTTTGGAAGGAAAAATATGTGGACAAAAAGATCAACATCAACAGGTTCGCTTCCAATGCCAAATTCCAATAATGTTAACAATTTAACTCGATCTTCTAGTACTCAAAATTCTAAAAAGCATCGTAATGGATCCAACGAGGCTTTTTTAGACAATCGTGACAACGAGAAACAAGCTGATAGGATCATACCAAGACCTAATCAAAATCAATCCAAGGTAGCTGCGAATAAGGGTAATTTGCAAGGTGCTGCACCTGTTTATAATCAGCAGAAAAATAATGGTCAAGGGGTACAACAAGGGTATAATAATCAAGGAAGAAAAGTAGCTCCGCCATCAATGGGGCTATCAGGGGAGCTTGAAAACATGATACAAGATCATCAAAGATCAAAGGGAGCTAATACATTAGTCCGTGCATCGTCTAGCAACGTGATGTTGTTTGGTAATTTGGGTAACATAAGGCAGCAAGGTGGGGGCAATGGTACTGGTGCTACAACAACTTCAACAGCTAATCATGTTCTTGATTATTTACCAAGAACGGCTAAAGAAGAACCACCACAACAACCATCTCAGAATGGGAAATATCCTACGAGTGTTATGGGTAATGTGGTAAAGAAAAAGGGTGATCAAGAGCAGGGGAAAACAGGGGGCTCTGTTTCCCTTTGTCGCGCTTTATCCACAAGAATGGACCCTGAGCAATTGAAGATTCTTGGAAATGAGGATTACAAGAATGGAAGATTTGCTGAGGCTTTAGCTTTGTATGATGCTGCAATTTCAATTGATCCTAATAAGGCTTCTTATAGAAGCAACAAATCCGCTGCTTTGACTGCTTTAGGAAGGCTTCTTCAAGCTGTTTTTGAGTGCAGAGAAGCTATATCAATTGATCCTCATTATCAAAGAGCTCATAATCGTTTGGCCACCCTATGTGTCAGGTAAATGTAAAAAAATAATACTATTCATTTCGTCATGAATTACTATTACAATTGTTGAAATGACTATTGTTTTCGTATTTAGATTAGGAGACACAGAGAAAGCTATGTACCATTACAAACAAGCCGCATCAGAAGCTGATCCTGATGTTGTGACAAAGTCTAAAACTATCCAAATTCATCTCAACAAGTGTACTGAGGCGAAGAGGCAAAGAGATTGGAACACTCTTCTTAAAGAATCTGCCCTCGCCATATCGGCTGGTGCAGATTCTGCATCACAGGTTAACTATCTTACTCATTAAACCATAAGAATTTGTTCTTTTCTTTAGTGTCATGAGCTAAATATTTTTTGTTGTCTATCGATAAAAAAAAAGAAGATATTTGCTTTGAAAGCGGAGGCGTTGGTGAAGCTCCATAGATACCATGAAGCAGATCAAACTCTGAAGAATGGTCCGAATTTTGATATCGATGAATGTATAAAGTTCTTTGGCCCTATTGGCAATGCAGGCTTGTTAGTCATTCAAGCTCAAGTTGACATGGCTGCTGGCAGGTTAGTTAGTTCTCAGATTTCAAACTATTCAACATTTCACACCTCCACCCTTTAATAAAAAATTGTATTCAATCTAGGTCGCAGTTGTGGTCCTAAAGATGCCAATAACCAATATTAGGACAGAAAGTAAAGACTTAATTAGTATTGGATTATTGTCTAACAAATAAAATGTTTGGTTTAGCTAACAACTCAAAAGGAGAATTATGTGTAGGAGAAAAGAGAAACCAAAAAGAAGAGTACTTGAGTATGTATTTGGTAGTTGTAGGTTCAATTTGACATATGTAAATCACCCTCAATCAATATTCATGCTTGCCAACACGAGTAGTTTAAAAACCTAAGTATTGATTTACAAGGTTTTCAAGACATTGCTTATTTAATATTCCTTCTATGGACAATAAATTACAAAATAATGCGTCTCAATCAGTCATATCGTCTTACATAAAATACAAAATAACAGACTCAATCAATAAAGTATGTCTCAATTTCAAACTAATTGAACTCGGTCATACGAATGCTCTAAATATGTATATGCCATATTCCAATCAACTAAACATGACATTATATTTCCATCGTTACTATCAACTTATTATGATTGTTATATGATAGGATTGACGATGCCCTAGCAGCAGCTCAACGAGCATCCCAACTAGATGGGAACAACAAGGAAGTGAACATGATAGTTAGGAGAACAAAGGCAGTAGCAAGTGCTAGAACAAAGGGAAATGAGTTGTTTAAAGGTGGAAAATATGGAGATGCTAGTGTTGCTTATGGTGTAGGACTAGAGCATGATCCACACAACTCAGTTTTATTGTGCAACAGAGCAGCTTGCAGGTCAAAACTTGGCCAATTTGAGAAATCACTTGAGGATTGCAATACTGCCCTTAATGTTAGACCATCTTTCACCAAAGCTAGGTTGAGGAAGGCTGATTGTTACTTTAAGGTAACTTTTCATTTTCCTTATGCTTTGATACGAATATGGTGTATTGATAATGTTAATATTAGTAATGCTGATATCAGTTATGCTTACATTAGTTATGTTTCAGATTATTTCTTTTGCAGTGTTTTATTTAGTGTATTAAAAATAACATTTATTTGATTTTTTTTTCTTTGATTGATATAATTGAAGATTTTGTGTGTGATATACTAGATGGGAAAATGGGAAGCATGCATACAAGAATGTGAAGTGTTGATAAAGGAGACACCAGAAAATGAGGATGTGGGACAAATGATTAAGGATGCTCAACAACAACTCAAAAAATGAGGAATTTTTCAAAGACATGAAGAGCATGAACACCACCAATGACATTTATGGTTGTCATTAATTTGTCAATCTCCATAACAAATTAATTTGAATTGTATCATCACTTGTTTGTTCAATTCCAATCCCTCCATAAAAGGAAACAAAAGGGTCAAATATAGAAAAAAGTGGTAGGGAAGGGGTTAAGAGAAGGATTTATAAAGGTCTTTTAGGGAACAAAGAAAAGAGATAATGGGAGAAAGATCAAAAGATTAAGAGGCATGAGTTAGAAAATAGGATTTGGTAGGCTATATTGGCTCATCTCTTTAGGAAAAAAAAAAGAAAAAGAATTAAAGAAAGGAATTCATTAGGGTGCTTTGGAAACAAAAAATTAAAGCACTATGAATTTTTAGTGAATGAGAACAATTCTTTTACATTTGTTGCATTTTCTTAATATGTAATTAGTTTGTTTAACATGGTTTTCCTGACTTTTTCTCCATTTTGCCTTGTTTTTTCTTCTCCCTCACTCACAAAAATAAAAACTACTCTATCAGTCTCAAAATACTTACTATGTTTTTCATTTACACGCTTCTTAAGAAAATACTACTCAGAAAGGGTGTTTGACTATTTTATCCTTATTTATATCTTAAGATATAATCTTTATTTATTAAATATTTAGTCTATTTATATGCCATAATTGAGGTATTAATAGTGTTAAAACAATTTCTACTAAGAATGAATGAGGAAATAATAATTAATCTGTCTTAAACTTGTATAACGATAAATGTTTTGAAACAATTTTTTAATAATGATGACAAGTATTTTAAGACGCGGAAGTAAAAGATATATACTACTCCCTCCGTCCCATTTTATGTGGCAACATTTCCTTATTTGGTAAGTATTTAAAGGTACAATTCCTCTTTTATCCTTGTTGGTCCCACTTAATCTTGAAAAGAGTACTCCAATACATTTATTAGAAGAGAGAAAAATAAGTCTATTTTTTTAAGGGCAATTTGGTAAACATTTCAAAGTCTTTATCTATTTCTTAAACTCCGTGCCCGGTCAAATGTTGCCACATAAAATGGGACGGAGGGAGTACATATCTTGGCATTTCACTCTGCATTTCTTGCTTGAAAGTTTATTAAAAGGAAATGAAATTCGTAACAATCATTACTCCATAAAATATGGGGTCCTTTAAAAATTGTATTAATTAAAGTGCATCACAGCTAGGTTAAGGCTGTTTCTAGATTTTGTAGAGTGACTAATCTATAAGTATTTTTTCTCTAAACTTGGGTCCTTTAATCATCAACCAGATGGCATGATCGAGATGAATAATTATTAAGTAGAAAAATTAATGATATATAATCTTTTGGTCCCTCCACCTAATTTCGTATCCATTTACTATAGTGTGTGTAGGTTGAAAATGACTTTCTTTACTAGAGAAAATTGAGTAATTTTATCAGTATTTTC
Organism: Solanum tuberosum; assembly: GCF_000226075.1. Lineage (NCBI taxonomy): Eukaryota > Viridiplantae > Streptophyta > Magnoliopsida > Solanales > Solanaceae > Solanum > Solanum tuberosum. The sequence goes on from NW_006239122.1 coordinate 812,871, forward strand.
AAAACTGTTTTTGGGGTGAGTTTTGGGGTAGGGCGTATTAAAAATGCTTTGAGGTGCAAATTGTAGGTGTAGATTTATTGGACATAAGTTCTGAGCGTAAAAACGTAAGTCCTTGACGTAAAAATGTACGCTTCGGATGTTAAATTTTTTTGGGATAAGGGTCTGAAAAATACTCCAACTTTGGTCGGATTTGCTGTTGCGATACTAAACTTTCATGAGGACCTATTACCTCCCTAGACTATTTAATACCGTATTTTAAACATATATATTTGTCCACATGGATATAAAAAATAATGCAAAATTATAAATAGTAATGTGTCCACGTGGACACATATATACCTTTAAAATACACTATTAAATAGTTCAGGGGGTAAAAAATACGGTATTAAATAGTCTAGGGAGGTAATAGGTCCTCATGAAAGTTTAGTATCGCAACAGCAAATGGTGTAATGGTATCTATATTTTGTATTTTCATGTTTTTTCAGGTTGCAGTGATTTTTTCTAATATGTATAAATAAATTGTCATAGAAAATGACATTGTTATAAATAATTTTTTAGATAATCGTGTTTGAAATTAATAGGATAGAGCTTTCATAGCACTATGTTTTTGAAACAACTTTATTCATTTTTTGTCATTATTTTTACACTTTTTATCATTCTTCTTTAAAATATATAAACAATAATCAGTGGAAATATTAATTAAGGGTTAAAAGACTAGTTAATGTGAAGATGGGTGATGATTTAATTTTAAATATTATTTTGGCAATTATTATTAGTTGTAATTATAATATATTTTTCTATATTATTGGTTATTAATACCTTTTCTCAAATGATAATTATAATATTTTTTCTATATTATTAGTTATTTATTAAAATTTATTTGTAAAATCATTGAAAGTTTTACTTTGCTTATTCTCTTAGTAATAAAATTATAAAATTGAATATACATGAGATATGTGCCCCGTGTCTCGAGGCTTAAGCCTCACCCCCAACTGTATAAAACGCCTCGCCTCACGCCCCACCTTTTAAAACACTGGTAACTATATGCTAGCCTACCATTAACTTATTAAAAAAAAATGTATTATGTATAACAATTAACATGGCATGATCTTGATATACATGATATGGTTCTCCGAATGAAAGTGAAAATAAAATTGGTTGTATCTCAACATTTATATTCATGGTATACATAAATATTGATGTAGTTCAGTTGATTGAATATGATAATTGCTATTAGTTTCAGTTTAAAATATATATACACTACTAAAAAGAGTTAAATATTTTTTTTGGCAAAAATCAACCTAAAATTGGAGGTTTGGTAACTTAGAAAACTCTCAAGTGGAGACTCAAAAAAGTGTTTCACTGGTTTGTTCGATCAGAAGTTGTTAAATATTTGATAAACACAAAAATGACCAATTTTGATAATTTAAAGAATTGAAATTACTCATAGTATATTTGACCAACTACTATTTTAGAACAATAATAGTATACTCAATGAATTTTCCCCTTTTTAAGTGGATTGGAAAATGATCAAATATAAGCAATTTTTTTTTTTATTTCTACATTTATAAAATAGAGGATTGTTTCTTATATATCCTCAATTTAAAAGAAGGGAATGAACTATTTTTGAAGTATAAAAAATAAAGGACATTTTTTGTCATATACTTTTATATATATGTTCGGAGGCAAACTTAAACCTCAGTAGCATTATAAACTTTATCCTTTCTAGCCATTATACATCGCCAGTTCTAAGTTAAACCACACGAAATCTAGACTTATTAGTGATAATTTTGCAGCATGTTTTTGTTCATATAGCATAAGCAATATGCAATAACTTTTATTTTTCCAAAGTGTAGTATTCATGATAGTAGTGGTGGAATCATTTTCACTAAAAGAAACAAAGATTAAACGAGAAATTCAATATCTACTATATATAAAAACTAATTTTAATCGTATACAAACGATTGTACATTCTATTAAAGTAAATTCGGATGGATCCCCCTCGACTTTTGCTATCTCCGCCCCTCATGAATCATGATAGTATATATTGGACCTTATTATTCATTAAATAAAATATAATGTCTTCTCTACTAATACTAAAGCACTACTACATCTCGAAAACAATAAACATCATAGCAATTAGCAACATTGAACCCCCTTACCAATTGTCTTTTCTGCCCCTTATTAAATTCACAGTTCAGTAATAAAATATGGGCTCAGGCCCAATCAAAGCCCAATAAATGATCGATAGATCACATCACAGCAACATCGAAAACAGGTAAATTCTCACCGGAAACAGGCAGATCCTCACCGGAGAGAGGCAAATTCTCACCGGACTTAGTCTTCTTACATAGATCTTTGATGAAAGTGAGCTGATAAGGTGAATGATCAGTCGCGATCCACTGCTCCACTTTGAAATTCTGTTGATCGCATTCTCTATGGACTCCGGTGACGGTGACTTCGACGTAGTTACAGTACCATCCATGGCCGGAGCCTGTTCCATCGGAAGTCAAGTTCATCTTACAGATCGGCCCATTTAAACATGGGCCTCGGCCACTGAAAATGTCTAAGTTTCCTCTCTCGAAATAGTTGTAACCCGGGCCCATAAGCCCGCCCCAAGCTTCCAAGTTATTGATTCGAATACCATACCCGTTTGCATTGTAGAGAGTCAAGCTGATGATTGAATCGGTTCCAGCTTTTATTTTTGAACTGGTTCGAACGTAAACTGTGTACACACAATCGTCTTCCTGCAATTTAGAAAAACAAAAAATTAGAAATGAGACATATGTAAGGGCGGCAAAATCAAATTCATCCCATCCAATTCGTTTAAGTTTGGTTGGATTATTGATCCGCCATTTCAACCAATTAAAAATTGGATAGATATGTAATCCTAAATTGGCTTATAAAAAATCTTGTCAAAATATTTTTAAAAAACCTCTTTTTCAATTTGATATGTTGTATATAGTCTTAATAAGATTTTTTTTTTATTAAATACTTAATAGTTTAAAAGAACAAATAAAACAATTAAACTTAGTAGAAATTGGATTGAATTGAGTCTTGATCCATAATGTAATCCATTTTAATCCAACCATTTTGACCAAACAAATTTGAATTGGATTAGATCTTAACCCGATTGTTGACTTAACCTATTATGACTCATCTAAATTTGGCACAACCCAACCAATTGTGAACCCCAAACATATGGAGTACTCTATAAAATATTTTATTAAATATAAAAATATATACTTACTATGTCCCATTTCATAAGAAAAAATAAACCTTTTTTTAATTGTAGTCCACCATTCTGCCATAATATGTTTAAAGTTTTCAAAGATAATTTATGTATTTAATACATAAAATGTATTATAAATTATAAAAATTAACAATTTATCATACTTAAAAGGACATATAAATAAATAGCCATCAAAGACATTTTGATTCTAAAATAAAAATCTTATTTAACTCTCGAAATTTAAATTATATCCTATGAATTGGAACAAAGCTAAGGAGTCGGTTGCCAAAAGAAATACGTGCTAAATACACCACCCACTCAATTTATTTTATATCTTTTACTCCTATTAAATTGGGTTTAAAACATTATTTTTATTTATAGTAAATTTTTAATTTTAATATTCTCATTTTAAAATATATTTCTAATATATTATTCTATTTATTTCAATTTGTTAACTAAATATATAAAGAATGTAACAAAATGTTTTTTTCTTATTTTGTGTATTAAAAATGTCATATGAAAAGTCAAAATTAAAAAATTATTAAAAAAGAAAAAAATATATTATTTTTCAAATAAACTAAAAAAATTAAGATAAAGAATTGAAAACAAAGGGAACATAATACTTATTTAACATTCTAAAAATTTCTTTAAATTCCTAAATTGGGTGTTTAATCAACCTAAAATATATAGAACGAAAATAAAACTGATTATAAAAAATACAATAGTAATAGAGTAATGAGCAAGAGTATGAGAAGAGTAACTTACAGATCCATAAATGGAGGAGATGGAGAAACAAAAAAAGAGTATAAAGAGATTGAACCAAAAATAGTTGAGTTGAGCTATTACTCCCATGGCTTTTTCTTCCTCTCTTGAATATGCAACCAGTTCAATTTATAGATCACATCAAGCTTTAATTGATGGGACCTTATAATATTTTTACAATTCTATTTTCAATTTTCTCTTTTTTTTGGGAGTAATGGTTTTTTAGTCTTTTATATTATTCTTAAAAAAAATTATGTTTTTTTATTAAAATTTAAAAATAATAGTGAAATAAAAAATTTCATTAAGAGTATTTAAAATTTAATATATATGAATGAAAATAATTTTTGAACGATACAATCTTTCTACGGAGGATATTCAATTCACTGTATATGAGAACACCATTGAATATAAATTTATATAAAAAATCTCCATTGTCATACACCTATTAGCACATGGTAGGTAGAAGTTCAAAGTAATGTACTAACTGAAGTCTCGTGTTTTCCATGGTTTTAATTGGTGTGCCAATTGATATCAAATCACGATATGAAATTGTGAAATAAAATTTAGATAACTAATTTTAAGCTGATTTCATTTCATGATTTCATATCATGTAATGGAATTCCATATTCTAAAAGATCATCATTTGAAAATTTCATATCATGATTTGAGATTTTTCAAAAATATAAAAATTGACCTACACATTTATATTTTGTAAAAAATAATTCCACACATATATCTACTAGCTATTTATTTCATATATAAACAAAATTTATAATCGTATCATTACTGTCATGATCCGAGCCTACACCCTGGACGTGACCGGCACTCGAGAACCATTGCTGGTCCCCAAGCGAACCGTCATCCTGGCTGACTACAAGCGGAAGACTAACTCAAGCATACAAAACTTAAAACATAGTAAAATTCATTGAAACTAAAATAATTAACTCAGAATATAATTGTATAATCAACTAGCCAAAACTAGGCAACTCAAGTCTTTAAAACATTTAACAAGATAAATGAAACAAACTTCTCAAACTCTACTGTCTATCTATGAAGCCTCTAAATGACAAAGATGGAAGTTAGGACAAGACCCACGACATCCTGACAAAACTGAAAAGTAAATGAAATCCTCCGGAAGCAAGGAGACTCACCATAGCTAACTCGAACTCCATGTTGTATCAACGAAGCTCATGTTGATGACTCTGAATACTTGTATCTGCATCATGAAACGATGCAGGTCAAATGGCTCAGTACGTGGCATGTAAGGGGAATTCTAAAGCATGAATATAAGCTTGAACTTGATAAAAAGGAAACATACTTACCTCTTCTCAACTTAATCGACTCAACTCAACTCAAGAATAAGATACTCAACTCAAATATATGATACTCAACTTAAGATACTCAACTCATGATACTCAAAGATAAAGCAACAATAAAAGATACAATATATATGGAAAGCTGTAAAACTGTAGATAACAACTCAATGTATTGAAAAAATACAATAATATTCGGTGTGTATATAAAAATACAAAATAACTCTGTAGGAGATTCTCTAACTGATAACTATCATTATGAGCTATGTGATGATACAACGTCTCACCCACGCTGCCAGAACTGTCCTATACTTTGCCGGGGTATAGAACCTGTCAACTAAGTGGATCCACTAGTCTATGCTAAAATCATTAAGGAATCATCTAAAAAGTATGATCATTTCTATCCACGTTGCCTACATGGTTTATGGAGACTTGAGTTATCTGAACTCGTCCCCATATCGGTACTCAATACTACTTTCAAAATATACTCAGCTCATATGTTTAAAAACATAACCCTTTCTGTGGTTTGAGATTATTACTCAAAATCTTTCTCTTAAAAGAGATGTTACTCAAACTGCTCAAAACTCTTTTGGAAATCTCAGTTTCCTCCTCTTTTAAATGTGAAAACATTTACTCTTGGGAATACTTAGTTCCCATATATTATTTAAAGAAATGAACTCAACTCTACTATTTCTCAACTCAAGTGCTCAAGTCTTAAAATAAGTTTAGAAAAATTGTAAAAGACTTCTCAAAATAAGGTTCATGCCTAATTATGGACGTGAACGACTTAATTCAAGATTTTCAATAACCATACATAGAACTCAATACTCGAAACTCAACAACTCAGAACTCAAGAACTTCAATGATACTACTTATTTCAAGAATGCTCAACTCATAGGGTTCATGCAAAATTATGGACATGAACTACTCAACTCAAGGACTCAAAAATACTTTTCATCTCCAGACTGCTCGACTTATAGAGTTCATGTGGAATTATGGGATGAACTATTCAACTCAAGGACTTCATAGGTAACGTGTAATAGTCTCATGATTAGGAATATAATCTAAAAAGGGTTAGGAACTCAATACACAAGACTTAGAACTTGAAGATACTACTCCTCTCAAAGATACTTCAACTTATGGAGTTCATGCAGAAGTTATGGGCATGAACGACTTGACTCAAGGGTCTACATAACGATATGAAACTCATGTATACGACTCTTCTCATTCTCATACTTACTTTCTCAAAACTCAGCTCAAATCGATAGTTGATCTCAAAGGATCCACAATTTAACTCAAAGACTTTCTTGAACTCTACTCTTAACTCTCTCTTGAATGTAAATTATGAATTCAAGAGTTATGGTTCATAATATGAAAGATCTCGTGATGATAAAGTAGACTCATGAATACATTCTACTCATTATCATACTCACTTGATCGAGTATAAAACAAGTTGTTAGCAATTGTAGAAGACTCCTCAAAAAGACTCAAAGGGACTTTCCTGAAAATGTTCGAAAGAACTCTTAAGACTTAACTCTTAGATTTACCTTGAATTTGAATTATGAATTCAAGGTTATGATTTGTGGTAGGAAAGATATTGTGATGATTAAAAGTGTTTTAGATAGTTAATCATGAGAAATGGTTGAAAAACATTGATTTGGGAGCAAGTCCGCGACACGGAGATGAATTATAATGTTTTGTCGAAATAATTTTTGAAACAGTGGAATCGCGGAGAAAAAAATATCACTTCTAAGGAATAGGTCCGCGACGCGGACCTGATACTTATTTTCTGCCCGACTTTTCTTACTCATTTTCTAACCCCAATTTGCCTAAATTTAATTCTTTTTCTCAATTTCTCTTTAGATTCAGACACACAATACATGTACACAAGAATCTAATCAAACACAACTCTAAAATCGACACGATTTCCTCAAGAACTCATCAATCTCATCTTAACTCAAGACGAAAGCCAATTTCAAGAACACAATTCAAGAACATCAATTCTTCATCTTTCTAGAACGAATTTAACGCTGAAATTAACATGATTGGCGTGTGGGTGAACAAACCCAACACTATGGAAGCCTACATACCTCTTAGGGATCAAACCCATGGCGAAAATCCACAATAAAACTCAAGAACCTCGATGAACGCCTTGATGCTTTAGTCTTTTCTCCTTTTTTTCTCTTCTTTTCTCTTCTTGAACTCTCAACTAAAACCCTAGGCATATATTAGGATTATAAACTGAAACTAATCGGATTAGACCCTTAAAAACTTACTAAAAATGAATTAAATCTAATTAGGTAAGGAAAAGACCAAAATACCCCTTGCTATTTTCGGGTAACTTTCCTTTTTTGGACAGATCTACTTCAAACGGGGATATCTCCCTCATACGAGCTCAAAATTTAGCAAACTCGGTGGTTTTGGAAAGAGGAATCCAAGACCTTTCATTTGATACCTTGTAGCCCACCTAAGAGTGGCAAACGGACCGGTTTTTGCCCGGTCCGGTCCGGTTCCGGTCCGGTTCCCGTACCGGTAAGACCGGTACCGGTTGAACCGGTAAGGAACCGGTCTTATAGGTACCGGAACCGGTACCGAAACGGAACCCGGATTTTTATCCGGTTGATCCGGTCCGGTAAGAACCGGTTCCGGTCCGGTTCAACGGTCAAATTA
>NW_006239122.1:823983-834643 GCF_000226075.1 Solanum tuberosum
AACTTTAAAGTTTAAAGTTTTAAATTGAAGTTTTTTAATAATATAATTTTATTAATTAATAATATAATATTATATAATAATTAAAGTTAATAAAAAAATAAAAAAAAGTTACCGGTACAAAATGATCCGGTAAGAACCGGTTCCGGTCCGGTCCAAACCGGTTCCAATCCGGTAACTAAGGGACCGGACGGAACCTTTGGAAATTTCCGGTAAAACCGGTTCCGGTAAGATCCGGTTCCGGTAAGGAAATCCGGTAACGAGGACCGGTTCCGGTACCGGTTCCGGTAAAACCGGTCCTGTTGATCCGGTCCTGTCCGTTTGCCAGCCTTAAGCCCACCTAATTCATTCTGCACTGAAGGTTATGGTCGTTTGAAGTTGACCAAAAACTTAGAAGAACTTAGGAATGACTTGAATGAATTTTCTCTAGTTCTTTTTGAAACACAAGGTGCTACATCTAGTGGCTTTAACACTTGGGAAAAAAAATAAATTCTTTGTTAAAAACTTACTCACTACGAAGGATGGTTCAAGTCTTGGCTCAAAAATTTTCTGGGATGTTACAATTACTTTGTAAAATTTATTATTTTCACCAACATACAATTTATTATTACTTTAAATCAATTCCTACTTTATTATTTATATTAATTAAATTCATTATCTCTTATCAAATTTATTTATCAACCATTTGTTGGGCAATATTATTCGACACTATATTTTCATGCTCATATACAGTTATTTCAGCACTCCTTTGTTATTATCGCAAATAACTATGTAACACGGTAAAGGTTATGACAATTTTCACTTGTTTGTCAATATCATATGGTTCATGCCTTGTTTCACTTGTGTGCAATTGCACATTTTTCAGTGCATTAATTTCGTGCTAAAATCAAACATATTGAAAGTAATGATTATCAAACATACATCACCAATTTTGTCCTTTTTCATATTAATTTGCTTTAAACATTTTTATATGTAGGCAAAAGAGAAGTTTTTTTTTATTATGAAAAATCAAAAATATATTACTCCCTCCGTTTGTATTTATATTTACCAAATCAATTCCTACTTTATCATTTATATTCACCGAATTGAAAGCAATGATATATTTTATGTTGGTGAGAAAAATAAATTTTAAAATGTAATGACATGATTATTAATTTTATTTACATATGAAATAAATGGTCAGTAGATACCATGTGGGTTGTTTTAACAAAATATAAACTTGTGGTCAATTTTTGTATTTAAAAAATCTCGAATCATGATATGGAATTCCCAAATCATGATTTTTGGAGAATATTGTATTCCATCTCATGATATGAAATCATGAGATGGAATCAGCGTGAAATCGCATGTCCAAATGCAGATTTCATATCGTGATATGGTATCTCATGGCCAAACGCCTACTTCACGTTAAATAAAAAAAGTTTTTCATCTATATTGAGTAAAAAAGACTGACCACAATGCTTTGTAATAATTTATTATGCGATTTTATAAAATTTTATTTATTTGGTGAAATTGAATAAATAATTTGGACTATTTTGATAGTTTTAACTTATGATATTCTTATGTTTATGACAAAATATACAACACAAAAATTCCAGATTGCATGCCTAGACAAAACTTTAATTTCGTCTCATAATTTCATATTATGATTTCATATCATTTGGCCAAACAAGCAGGCCTGAGCAAGGGAATTTCAAACATATCATGCGCTTTTCTTTTATATTTTTGATTGTCTTATTTGACCCAACTATTTAATTTATAACCACGAGAAAGTAGCTGGCTCGAACACTCGTTTAAGTCTCAAACTCACGATTTAAAGGACTAGACCTCAGTTTCTTTTCTCTTTATTTTTTGCGCCTGAAATTGTTAAATGTGCTGAAGGACCCTTTTATAATTTTAAGAAATTAAAGGTTTAGTTTTAAAATTTATTAAAATATATTTGAAGTAAATACAGTTTCTATCTTGAGCTTCAATATTCCCGCTATCGATCGTCTCTCTCAACTCTCTTACTCCTTACTCGATTTAAATCCACGATTATCTGTTTTCAGGTATTAGATCTTATGTAGTACATTCTACCATTCCCTTTAGAAGCTCGAATTATCCGTCAAAGTAATTGCAGGATACTCTCTATCAAAGCCCCATTCTTGAGAAACCCTAATGCAATAAAATTCTCGTTCGTTCTTTTTTTTTTTCAACCTTAAGTTGTTTTTCTGAAAATATGTGTTAATTAGATTGATTTTCCAACAACTTGTTTGACTTTGTTGTAATGTTGTCGAGTAGGACAATAATGTTAAAGTGATATTGAGCGGGTGAATATTCGAATCACCTGCAAGATGCTTTTTCTGGCCTCTAGTAAAAAAAAAAAATTAACAGTAGGGGTGTGTAAAAATCGAACCGACTAATAAATTAAATGAAAAAATATTATTAGGTTATTGCTATTGGGTTAATGGATTTTTAATGGTTTTATTAAAAAAAAATTATTGGGTTATCGATTTTGGTATAAGTTTATAGTATTGAGTTATTGGATAACCGATAATCCATTAAGACGATAGTAATTTACTACTATATCTTTTATAAATATTAAATATTAATAATTTAACATAACTAGACACTATATGAGTACTCTACACTACGGTCTACACACTTTAACACATCACAGTACTTCTACTTCACATCAGAAATTTCATATTATGTTTTGGTTGTAACATGAAATTCTAGCCTTAAAACTACATCTACATTTATTTATGTAATTTCTCATTATATTTCTTGTTTCACTATATCAAAAAATTTACGATTGATTTGTTTGTCACACTGTATGATTGTTAGAGAAGTGAGAAATCATATATTTATTTTATGAGCATTTTCTTATTGGGAAAATCGAACCGTTAATGAACAAAAACCGATAAAAAATTTATTGATTTGTTATTGGTTTAGCGTATTTAAAAATCAATAAATCGAATCGATAATACATAAAACTGAACTAGACTGACTGATGCACACCCCTAAATGTGATGATTTAAAGGGAATGTGACGTGGCAACACATAATGATCCTAGTCCTTGAAGTTGGGTGTGCATCGGTCGATTTAGTGTGGTTTTATATAATACTCCCTCTGTCCAACAATATTTGTACACTATTGATTTTGTACACTTCTTAGAACCTATAAATAGAAGTGTAATTTTACTATATCACCCTTTTGAATATAATAATTATAATGTCTTGAAAAATATAATAGAGAAATGACTATAATTAATGATAAAGGTAAATTAGGAACTAAGTGTAAAAATATCTATTGATTTCATAAAGTGGACAAGTATTGTTTGACTTACCAAAATAGTATGGTGGACAACTATTGTTGGACGGAGGGAGTATTGGTTCGATTTACTAGTTTTCAGTTTCTAAATACACTAAGCCAATGATCAAACCAATAAGATATATTTGTATCGATTTCCGGTTTATTGTTTTTGGTCTTTAATAGTTCGGTTAACTAATAAGAAAATGCTTATAAAACAAATATATGACTTCTCCAATAATTGACAAGACAAGGCAATAATATAACTTTATAGAGCGCACATAAAATAAATACAATAATAACTAACATGAAAAATACTATGCAAGCGCAACATAAAGAGGAATTAAGAGGAATGTGATTTTTTTCTTTAGGTTTTAATATTTGTATTTATTGAGACTAAGAGAAACGAAGAAAATATCTTTTGTATTGATTGAATGTAACAATATCTGTACAACTATATTTATAGACTAAGCAACTAATCTATAATTACCTCTAACTACCACTAATTACCATTAATTAGTTAACTAACTAACAACTAAATATAACTAAGGGACAATTATCCTATACATGTGCAGGCGCATGTAATCCTTTCAATACTCCCCTTCAAACTGTGTAGTGAGAACTAGTTGAACATTCCCAGTTTGTCCAACAGAAAGTCATGTTATGTCTTTCTCAAACTCTTTGTTAGAATATCAGCAAGTTGTAGTGTAGTATTGATGTGTTCAGTGTGTATTAAACCTTCTTGTATGTTTTTCTAATAAAGTGACAATTGATCTCTATGATGCAATCTCACTGGAAGTTACAATTTGAAACATAGTTCTTCAAATATTCCCATTGTCCATACTATCTCAGCAACTGCATTGGCTATACTCTTATATTTAGCCTCTGCTGAGATTCTTGAGACTGTGTTCTATTTCTTAGATTTTCAAGATATCAAGGATTTCCCCAACTTCACTATAAATCCATTGACTAATCTCCTGCTCATGGGAAAAGATCTTCGGTCAGCATCACAGTACACTGAAAGTCATGTAGAATTTTCTGATAGCAATGGAATTCCAAGTCATGGAGAAATTTTCGAGTACCTTACCACTATAAAAGTTGTTTCCATGTAAGACTTCTTGGGACAATGCATGAATTGGCTCAGGTTGTGGATGGTAAAACATATATTTGTTCTAGTCATTGTTAGATACAACAACTTTCCTACTAGCTTTTGATAGCTTCTAGGATATGTGAGCAGTTCATCATCTGCATGCCCTTCACAATCTTGGTCAAACTCTACACTAATAAGTTTTGATTTGCTTCCAAAGGTGTACTAGTAGGTTTAGATCCAGCTAAACTCATGTCTGCAATCAAGTGCAGGGTGAACTTCCTTTGGCACACAAAAATGTTGTGATGACTTCTAAAAGTTTCATCAAGACAAAGGAAATATCTTAGCTCCCCCAGATCCTTGATTTTGAAATGATTATGTAATAAATGGTTGGCTTCTTCAATGAGTGAGAAACATGATCTAATGATGATCAGATCATCAACATAAGCTAGAATCAAAACTATGTATGTGCCAGAAGTCTTGGTAAAGAGAGAATAATCATGATGGCTATGTTGGAAACTAGATACAATAAGCTAAGGGCCCCAGTGAGCTTCAAGTTCCATTGACTTGGGGCTTATTTGAGGCCATATAGAGATTTGGCTAGCTTGCACACAAGAGAGGACTCCCCCTATTTCAAAAAGCTAGAAGAAGGAACTATTTATACCTCTTACAATAGGTCCCCTGGTAAGAAGGCATTGAAAACATCCATAAGATGTAATTTCCAGCCTTACTTAGCAGCTAAAGTAAGTACAACCCTAATTGTAACCATCTTCACAAGAAGCTCAACAAACTTTTGAAATAGTGGAAGCTAATGAACCTTGATAGTCTAACTCCTCTGGTGAGTGTAACCTTTGGCCACTAATCGAGCCTTATACCTATCAAGTTGACCCTGATCGTTGTATTTGGATTTAGAGACCCATTTACACCCAATTTCTCTCTTTTCAGTAGGCAAATGTGTCAAGGACCAGGTCTTGTTGTCAGCAAGTGCTTGTAGTCCCTGGTTCATGGCTACACTCTTCATAAGATTCAGAGTTTGTAATAGTAGAACGATTACATAAAATTTAGAGATAGGAATAAGACGTGCCATCGTATGACAGATAGTTTGACATAGGATCCGAAAAAGAGGTGGGCTATTTGACAGGCTTATAGACAAAATCATGCAACAAAGTAGGAGGCTTAACAACTCTACTGGATCTTCTTCTAGGTTCAGCAGAAGGAGAAGTTTCCACCACATGTTCCATGACAATGGTCAATGTTTCTTGTGCAGCAGAATCCACTAGTGGATGAGGCATAGACAAAGACATACGCACTTCTATAGACTTATCCCTAATCACCATAAAAAGATATACATCCACAACACATTTATTTATATTTTGTGCATTTGCTGATAATGATCTATCTCTGGAGAAGAGCTAGATTGGAAAGAAAAAATATTTTTTCACAAACTACATATCTCTACTAGCAAAAAAAAACAATTTGTTAGCCAAATAAAAAAGCTTATAACCATTTTGAGTGGAACATGACCCGATCTCTTATGCCAGATGTCATTATTTATGGATGCAATGTAGGTTGCTAATGAGTGCTGAATACTTCCTCTGGACTTCAAGTGATACATATCATCTATCATTTTACCAATTTCTTTCACCTGGCCAATGTGAAGGTCATATAGCAGGCAAAAATCAGGATAGAATTTCATAACACAATTCAATTCTCTTGTCAACTTGGCTACTGAAAGTAAATCCATTTTGAAACTTGAAACATATAACACATTCTGGATCTTCCCTTGGCCTACCCTACAATTACCAACATTTAGAATAGGAAGTTTGCTTCCATCAGACAAATGCACATCACGAATTCCCTTACGTACATTCACTAAAATCTGATAACATGTGATGAGTAGCCCCAATATCTACTATTCAATTACATATATCCTTGTTATCTAGTAAAGTAGAACGATTACCTGCCATATTTGCTGATGGTGCAAAGGTAGTGCCCTTGTGGAACATTTTCTGAACATGTGCATATTGATGAGGAAATAAAGATACATTAATGTTCTCATCAATCCTCACCTATAGTCCTTCCCTTTATCAACACCTAAATGGTCCTACTATAAGGTTCAACACCAAGAAAATGTCCAACAACAAAGTGATTTACACCATGTACAGTTTCATCTGTTGATGTGTTATCTCTAATGCTTGAATAACCATAATAAGAGCTGGGTGACTAGTATCCATGTATAGAGGCGAATATCCAGCTTGAGTACCCTAAGGGGGGAAATTGATGTCGTCCTAGTGTTGCATATAATGTATGATTATCCAGAGGCTTCCTCTTCTTCTTAAAATTCTCTGAATAGCCTATGATTTGATAACAATCTAACATTGTGTGGCCATGCATCTTGCACTGGTCGCATTGTTCATTCCAAATCCTCTTACGCTTCTGATAACCACGATTAGGTGGTGTACCTTAAAACTGACCTGCACTTTTTCCATTGCTAAAAGAATTTGGTGCCCGGGCACTCCAAAAAGCAGCAATGTTAATACCTTCTCCTATAGCATGTTTTCCCGAATTATTGACATATTTATGACTCTCTTCTTCCATAATCATGGCATAACATTGATTCAGACTAGGCTTAGTCAATTTCATAAGGATTTGTTACTTAGACTGTGCATAAATATCATTCAATCCACTCAAAAATTGCAACCGTTTTTGTTGTTGCAAGTGTTCAATGTACTCCTTATATCTAGCACAACCACAGTTAGGAAAAAGTACAATCAGATCATATTCAACCCGAAGTTTCTTTAATTTGGTGAAGTATAGAAAGTGTCGGTCCTCTGTGAAATTATAGCAATTTAATTTCCTGTGTAATTGAAAAATCCTTACTCAATTAATCTTGTCAAACCTTTCCTGCAAGTCTTCAAAAAATTGTGTAGGCATCTGTAGCATAAACAATTCCACTGAAAAGAGGTGGAGCTACAGTATTAATGACGGTCCATGATAGGATAAGTGTTGCAAGTTTTCAATTGCTCCTGCAATTCTTTCTCGAACGGGCTCTTCTTGCATGTTCCTAGTACCACCAATCCTATTTTTCTCTTCAACTGTAGTGTGATGCACATCGATCTATGCTATAATCAATAGTTTTTAGATCCTTTTAGCTGAATTGGAGCTAATATGGATCTAGGCCCATCCGATGGTCGCATGAACAAGGGATGCTGCTAGTCAATTTTGATTTCCACTATTGTTGCTCCTCAACTTCCCTAATCAAAGAAATGACAACAACGAAGACGCAAAAAAATAAAATCGAATCACTTAGAAAAGCTACGCCGACTTCAACCTAAGATTCGCCGATCTTCAACTTGAGAGTTCTCCCTGCATCCTCCCCTAGATGCTTGGAATCGCCATTCCTAGACGTATGGAGACGAAGAGAAATAGAGAAAATACCTTCTGATGTAACTATATTTGTACAACTATATTTATAGACTAAGCGGCTAATCTATAACTACCACTAATTACCCTTAATTAGTTAACTAACTAACTACTAAACGTAACTAAGGGACAATTGTCTTATACATGTGCAACTCATGTGTAGTTGTGAACAAAGACAGTACTTAGTAAGGTACTGAGATTAATATTTACTATTTATCTAGGGGTAAAGTAGTAAATCAGCTACCGTCTTAATGGATTATTGGTTTATCCAATACCCAATATTAAAAAATCAAAATCGAATCGATAATCCGATAATATTTTTTATAAAACCATTAAAAATCCGTTAATTCAATAGTAATAAACAAATAACATTTTTTTAGATTCGATTTATCGTGTTGAATTTTTGCACACTTAAGCACACCATGTTTGCATATTCATCCTTAAAGTTCAATCGTGGAATCACCTCGCAGGTTGTCACTAACTTATTTTTGATTCCTTTGTGAATTTACAATACTTTCATTTGGATTAATTGTTCTTAACGTATGTTTTCCACTACTATAATTTAGTAAAATTTATCAAAGGAAAAAAGGATAAATATACCCTCGAACTATCGTAAATGGCATGCAGATACCCTCCGTCATACTATTGGGACATTGATGCCCTTGCCGTCTAAAAACTAGAGTATATATGCCCTTCACGTGACACAATCTTATCCGTCGATCCGATATTTAATCGGCGGATAAGATTATGACACGTTTTTCAAAAATATTTTAGTTGCTAATTTGTTATAATTTATAAAAAACATTAACGTCATTTTCAAATAATTTATAGTATCGTTAACTTTCAATAATATATATTGTTCCATCTATTCAAATTCATGTGTCATCGATAGAATTTCAAGAGTCAACAAAGAACTTTCTAAAAAAAATATATTTTAATTATGATTTATAGTACTTTTAACGTCATTTTAAATATATAACAGAATTTTTTAAGTTGTTAATTATTGTGATTTATAGAATTTTTTGAACATATAACGTATAGTGTGTTTGTAGGCTCTTATTAGATAGTAAAAATATTTTAAATTATTAATTATTGTAATTAATAGTGTATATCACGTAATTTTTAAATTTGTAATAAAATATTTTAAATATTAACTCTAATAATTTATCGTATCTTAAACGTAATCTTTGAATACACTATAAATTTAAAAAAGAAGTAAGAAGAATAAATTATAAATTGTATAATTGACATTTTCAAATATTAATTTACCACAAAATGAAAGTGAAGTAAGAAGTTGTGAGGCAGAAATAATGAGAAGGGAATGGAATTGGTGAGGGAGGGTCCATATCCATTAAAAGGGATTGAAATAAATGCATGGCAAATTGAAAAGGTGTGAAATAGAGAGGAAAACGGGCCCACATGCATTGAAAATCAAGGACTTTTCGGCTGATGATAAATAAGCACACAGCTGAAGCACACATGTTGACCTTCAGTTGTGTGCTTATTGACACTTATATATTAGTAGTGAAATAAGGGATAAAGATCTGAAAAATATTTTAACTTTGATCGAATTTGCTGTTGCGATACTAAACTTTCATAAGGACCTATTACCTCTCTAGACTATTTAATACCGTATGTGTTACTCCCTGAACTATTTAATAGTGTATTTTAAAGGTATATATGTGCCCACGTGGACACATTACTATTTATAATTTTGCATTATTTTTTATGTCCACGTGGGCAAATATATATGTTTAAAATACGGTATTAAATATTCTAGGGAGGTAATAAAATCCTCATGAAAGTTTAGTATCGTAACAGCAAATCCGATCAAAGTTAAGATATTTTTCAGACATTTATCCCTAAAAATAATACTCTAGAGGTTGTTGTACCAACCCCTGAAATCTAATTAGTCACTACACCTACCTCCTATCGTCTCTTGTAAGTTGTTTGTTTATGAAATAGAATAAAATAATTTCAAGAAATGGGAAACTGAAAACCTCCTCTCTTCATCGATAGCAATAATTTGAAGTCTAATATAGTGATAGTTTAAATAATTATTAAAATTAGCAGTAAATCAAAATTCTATTTTTTTGATAAAAATTTTAGTATTGCAACTAGGACACTACTTTCTTCGTCCACTTTTAGTTGTCATTATGGACAATAAAATTCGCGTCAAGAAAACAATAATCAAGAACGGAAAATTATGCAACAATCGTTTTATTGATTTAAGTGCGAGTGTTACAATCTCTATTATTCCTTTGAATTCGCCTTTTCAAATATAATTCAAGGGCTCTTGAGTTTGATCTTGAACTTGAGATTTATCTCGGTCTTGATCTCTATCTTGATCTTGATCTTGAACTTGATTTTGAACTTTATCTTGATCTTGAACTTGAACTTTATCTTGATCTTGACTTCTAGTTGAATCCAAGGGCTTCGAGCTTGATCTTGAATCCGGCGGTTTGGATCTTGATCGTTCTTGATCTTTATCGTTCTTGATCTTGATCGTTCTTGAGACTTGAACGTTCTTGAAACTTGAATGCTTGAATGCTTGAATTCTTGAACTTGTAGAGAAATCTGCAGCTTTTGATCCACGAGCTTTCTCTAGCTTCTTGTTAAAATTCTTAGTCCTCCTTTCTGAATTCTGAAGACCACTATTTATAGTTTTAGAATAGGGGAGTTGTGATTGAAATAGAATTTTCTTCGGCCAATCAGATTTAAGTGACATGGCATATAGGCTTTATGGAGCGGGTTTAATTAAATCCATATTTATTAGATTTAAATAATTGACTCAATTATATTAATCCATAATATTATTTGGACTAATATATTCATGAATTTAATATAATCCGAATTATTTTA
>NW_006239122.1:835058-844069 GCF_000226075.1 Solanum tuberosum
TTTGTCTTCAATTACAGATTGTGAGCTACGAGCCTGTGACGAAAGGGGCATAATTCAAGGTAGTTTTCTTCCCTTTTTCTGATTTTCGTCACCCTTTTTTACAGCTTGACACGTTTGTCGTAGAAAATTCATATCTCATTGTAGAAAAATCGAAATCAAGAACGGTTTGATTTTACAGAAACTAGACTTCTCGATCTCTAACATATCCAAAATTCGGAATTTAATACCTTCAGAATATTTCTAGATGATTTTTTGAAGTTAGCTTTAAATTCTGTCATGCTGAAAATTGCAGATTTGTGTGGCTTTACTAAAACTCTTGTATCTTGATGTAGGAACGACGAAATCACAAGCCGCTTGATTATTTAGAATCTATACACAAAGGTCTACAACATATCCGAAATTCAGGGTTTAATACCTTCAGAATCTTTCTAAGTGATTTTTTGAAGTTAACTTTAAATTCTTTCATGCAGCTGATATTCTTAAGGCGAAAGAGGATAGATACACATCCCCTCCCTAAGAAAGGTAATTTATGGTATTCTTAAGGCGAAAGCGGATAGATATAAATCCCCGCCTTAAGAAAGGTAATTTATGGTATTCTTAAGGCGAAAGCGGATAGAAGTAAATCCCCGCCTTAAGAAAGGTAATTTATGGTATTCTTAAGGCGAAAGCGGATAGATGTAAATCCCCGCCTTAAGAAAGGTAATTTATGGTATTCTTAAGGCGAAAGCGGATAGATGTAAATCCCCGCCTTAAGAAAGGTAATTTATGGTATTCTTAAGGCGAAAGCGGATAGATGTAAATCCCCGCCTTAAGAAAGGTAATTTATGGTATTCTTAAGGCGAAAGCGGATAGATGTAAATCCCCGCCTTAAGAAAGGTAATTTATGGTATTCTTAAGGCGAAAGCGGATAGATGTAAATCCCCGCCTTAAGAAAGGTAATTTATGGTATTCTTAAGGCGAAAGCGGATAGATGTAAATCCCCGCCTTAAGAAAGGTAATTTATGGTATTCTTAAGGCGAAAGCGGATAGATGTAAATCCCCGCCTTAAGAAAGGTAATTTATGGTATTCTTAAGGCGAAAGCGGATAGATGTAAATCCCCGCCTTAAGAAAGGTAATTTATGGTATTCTTAAGGCGAAAGCGGATAGATGTAAATCCCCGCCTTAAGAAAGGTAATTTATGGTATTCTTAAGGCGAAAGCGGATAGATGTAAATCCCCGCCTTAAGAAAGGTAATTTATGGTATTCTTAAGGCGAAAGCGGATAGATGTAAATCCCCGCCTTAAGAAAGGTAATTTATGGTATTCTTAAGGCGAAAGAGGATAGATAAAAAAAAATCCCCGCCTTAAGAGTAACAGAGTTTTTTTTTTGCTATTGTATGCCCAAGTTTGTCACTAACGACCTTATTTTATACCTTGCAGTTTGAAGAAATGACGATTTTCAGGCAATACATCTCTCCCTCCACCCGACTTAGGCATCTTATAGTTGAGACTGAAGAAGGGGGAGAACAAACACAATTTTTTACTCATGCTCCACTAGTCGGTCAATATGCAAATCCGTGGTCTTCTTTGAAAAATCCATTTCATATGGCGAATTGGACTTCGGTGCACACTCATACTTCCAGTGATCTACTCAAGTTGTGGTCTCTTCAAGTGCCAGATCATCATCATGCTAATATTGCAACTCCTCTTCCAAGTTTAGGTCGTCGCATAATTCAAGGCGAGATACGATGGGGGAACCCAATGGAAGTTAAGGGAGAGTATCATCACATTCCAGGTATTGGGAGTGGACTGAGGTATACTTGGTAGAAGCCAAGAGGTATTGGGTACGGCTCAAATTTATGATGCCGTTTATGCATCTTTATTCACTTATGACCGTAACTCAGACATTTTACAAGCGTTTTGTGAAGTTTGGTGTCCAAAAACCAATACACTTCTTACATCTGTTGGAGAATTATCTATTTCTTTATGGGATTTACATATTCTTGGAGGTTTACCAATTTGGGGTGCTCTTTATGAAGAAATAGTGCCCGAGGTCAAGGAACTTGTGGGCTCCGATGAAAAGAGGATCAAATATACTCCTCGGACTTGTGAATATTTGTTTGCGGCATTTCATCATCTTCGGGGAGCTAATCAAGAAGTATCTTTTAGCAAGTGGATAAGTTTTTGGTGTAAGAAACCTCAGAGGTATGAAGCTGCTCCACCAAGGGAGGAAAAGAAGTCTGCTCGACCTGAATCAACCCATAATCCTAGTGGGGGCTTACCTAATACAACAAGGTGGTCACGCATCGAAGAAAGGATATTTTCCGGACTTGGAGTGAAAGTTGACAAAAGAGATGAAACATATCTAGGCGCTTTCTTATCTTGTTGGTTGTGTGCTTTTGTCCTTCCCAATAAGGAGGGTGAGTTTATTCGTCCAGGAACTTTCAAGATGGCAAGTTTGATGGAGAGTGGGAAGAAGATTAGCCTTGCGGTTCCAGTGTTAGCCATCATCTACAATGGTTTAAACAAGATCTCGAGTTTATCACAACTTAATCAAATTAAAGTCTGTTTCCTCATCCACTATGTTTATGGCTGGCTTGCTCATTACTTGAAGACTCATTATGCATTTTCCAATGGGTCATTTCTTGCCACTATGGTAGTATATTCTGGAGAGGGTGGTGCAAGGTATTTTGACAGCAATGATGTGAGAAAATGCATTCATGGTGGGGAAAATGTAGCTTGGACATCTACTATGTTGGATAAGACGCACCCTTACTTTTATGTGGATAATAATCATGTATCAAAAGTGGAGATGAGCTATTTCATGAGTATTCACTTTAATTATCTTCCTCTTCGATGTAGATATTCATTCATTATTGATCCATATAGTCCACATCGCTTCAGTCGTTAATTTGAATTCTACCAAAACATCCCTGGTATCATGAAGAATGACATTCGCAATGCCTCTTTGGACAAGGGTGTTACGTTTTGGTGAATTTGCGCTATGAGTTGATCTGCATCACGAGCAACTTTTCCTTCAATCACACCTAATGCGGGAAAGTCTTTTGGATCTGACTATCGGCTTGGTGGAAGAAAACTCATGGGAAATTTCTTGATGATCATTTGCAGGCTTTAGTGGATGTTGCTAGGCCGATTACCGTCATACATTTAGAGGGTTCTGGGGAAGTACGTAATAACAATGTTTTTAACAATGGTATGCCTTTTTCTTTGGGTGTTAAGGTACCCCAGAACGTAAAATAAAGTCTCAATTGCCTTCGGTAGCATAAAAAAGAAAGACACCTACTCAAGCTGCTTATGTTTCCAAGAGGTTGCTTGAAGGTGAGAGTGAAAGTAGTAGCAAGAAAGTCTTTTTTAGGAGATTAAGAGTATTAGACGATGATATCCCACATGTGGTCGAGTCGTGTGACAATGCAAGTAGCACTTCAAGAACTATAACAGTCTCTCTCAATAAGGTATGGTTAAGACTTTTACTTTATCGACCATATCTTGGCACTTTCTTACTTGACTATTTACCCCTCTCCCTTTTTTATGTAGGAGAACAATGTCGCTACACCATAACGAGAAGAATCACAAAATAGTGGTGAGTTTATATCTCGTTCAAATTTGATGAAACCGCCTTCTATGACTCAAGTGAAAAAAACACTTCATGTCTCTTGTGACGAGGCTAAAGACGACTTCGGGCATGACGTACACAAGCATCCTCTACCTGCTATGTCTGTGTTTGATGGGAAGAAAGTCATCTTAGATGCTTAAAAATATTTTATTTCTGCTCTTTGGAATGTTATTAAGGGCAAACTTTCAAGAAGTGACGTAGATTCTGCTTCTTCTCTTAGAGATGAAATTCAAGTAATTATCAAAGAGATGGACTGCAAGGACGTGGACATTTCACCTTTGAAAAAGTTATTGAACTCTTTCTTTGATTTTGCGGCTTCATATGATCAAGCACGATCGACCCTTCATGATATGGATGTGGAAAACGCTAGAAAAGAGTTGTTTGTAGCAGCGGGAGAACGACTCACAAATTCTATGTTCGAGGAGCAAGATAAAGTTGAGGATGTGTCCTCCCTTCGTCATTCGTTGAATAATATGAAGAAAGAGATCAGAGCGTTGTGCAAAAGAGCGCAAGATTTGCAAGCCCATTTGGCAGCTGCCGAGGATGAAGTTGAAGGAGTCAAGCAAGCAACCTTGCTTGCAACCCAGGAATTTGACTCATGTTATGACGTGGACTTGACGAATGATCTCGGACAAAAGAGAGAGCATTTAGAGGCTATGCGTCAAGAACTGATCAATTCCAAATTATACTTGGATTAGATTTTATTTAGAGTTTGATTGATATGCTAGACGATTTATTTTTTTATAGATGAGGATAATGTTTTCTTTTGTTTCATCTTACATATCTTTAATTGCATTCTTCAATTTGCTCTTTATTCTTTGATTGCAAGTTTGAATAATCCAAGCTCCATCCACATTTATGCTAATAAGAATAGAAGTTCCTCATTTCTTCAAGCTTACGCATTCGGATATGTCTTGCAAATGTTGCAGTTTTAATGCTTTAATTTGAAAGACTTTTGAGGGTTTCAACTTACTGGCTGGATTGATTTAAGAATTCGACTTGAAGACTTCAACTTGCAGACTTGAAGAATTTAAAGACTTCAACTTGCAGAATTAAAGACTTTGAAGACTTTAATTTGCATTCTTAAAAGATTTGAAGACTTCAACCTGCATATTTGGAAGACTTGAAGACCTTCAGCCTGCATACTTGGAAGATTTGAAGACTTCAAATTGTATACTTGGAAGATTTGAAGACTTCAGCTTGCATATTTGGAGGATTTGAAGACTTCAGCTTGCATACTTGGAGGCTTTGAAAACTTCAATTTTAAAGAAACTTCAAGCATGTTGTTAATGAAACTCATATTTTTTAAGGGTTTTCCCCCATCTATTGAACAATCAATACTTAGTACAAGTCTAAAGTTTGATGAGACAAAGATAAACAAAATACTTATCGCTTTGACTGTCATGTGACAGATCAAGTGGGAACATGTGATTTTTTGACACTCATGCAACTGAACTTAGGATATATTCTAAGCGCC
Source organism: Solanum tuberosum (assembly GCF_000226075.1). Lineage (NCBI taxonomy): Eukaryota > Viridiplantae > Streptophyta > Magnoliopsida > Solanales > Solanaceae > Solanum > Solanum tuberosum. Next base: position 840,149 of record NW_006239122.1, read on the forward strand.
TACGTACCTCAATGAAGAGGATTAAGTCACAACGTAGTTCTGGGGGATTGAGTGATTTTTTTTAATTTTCTTTTTGTTGTGCCGTACACAATTTATACTCTTGCAGGCCAGGAGTGACATGCAGGTTTAGGCTCGTACCTTAAGGAGCATCATATTTACTTCAAGGGTAGTACCTCTTTAGGAATTTTGCATTAATAGGACCGATCCTTACGCCATCTGCATCAACAAGCTTGTAAGCACCATGTGAATATGCTTCTTGTACGACATATGGTCCATCCCACTTTTAGGTAAATTTGCCCCCAGACTTGTGCGAAGTAATGATGGGTCTTCTTACTGCGAGAACTTGGTCTCTAACTTGTAAGCACCTCAAGCGAACCTTCTTATTGAAAGCACGAGATAAACGAGCTTGATAACATTCAAGGTTTTTTTGGGCTTCTAGCCTCTTTCATCAAGTGTTTCTAACTCAGCAAGACGAAGTCGAGCATTTTCTTCTTCAGTGATCCCTTCTTGAATAGCAAGTCTTAAGGAAGGTATTTGACGCTCGAGTGGTAGGAGTGCCTCAACACCAAAATCGAGTGAATATGGTGTCGCTTGAGTTGGAGTGCGGTACGTCGTCCTATATGCCCACAAAGCTTCTTCCATTCTTTCATGCCAATCCCGTTTGGACTTAGAGACAACTTTCTTCAGAAGGTTGCATAAAGTCTTATTAAATGCTTCAGCGAGACCATTGGCGGCAGCATGATACATATAAGATTTACGCTGCTTGAAACCAAAGAGATCACAAATTTTGTTCATTAACTTGTTATTATATAGCGAGGGATGCCAAAGCGATAGATGATATTCACTCAGATAAAATTTGCAACATTCTCTTTCTTCACTTCTTTAAGAGCGACAGCTTCAGCCCATTTTGAGAAGTAATATGTTGCAACCAAGATGTACAAGTGTCCACCAGAAGATTTTGGTAGTGGTCCCACAACATCAAATCCCCAAGCGTCAAATGGCCAAGATGCAATAGTTGGGTGCAATACTTCGGGAGGCTAATGTATGAAATTCGCATGAAATTGACAAGCATCGCAACTCCGAGCATAATCTAAGCAATCCTTGACCATGGTTGGCCAATAATACCCCATCCTCTTATGTGAAAGTGGAGTTTCGGTCCAGATTGATGTGATCCACATACTCCCGAGTGTGCTTCTTGCAAAGCTTGAATTGCTTCTTCCTCTCCCAAGCATCGTAATAGTACACCTTCAAATGATCTTCTATATAATGTGTCCTTGTAGTAAAGGAAGCGAGGTGCACGACGACGAATATCAGTCCTTCTCCTTGGATCTTCTGGAAGTATCCCATAACACATGTAGTCAATAATGGGTTGTCTCCACTCCTCCTTCGTGGCTTCAGAAATGGCGACGAGATGATTAAGCTCATTTTCTATACTTTCCTCCTCATTTGACGGTGGTACTATCCATTTTTGACAAATAGTCACTTGTGTCTGATCATGAAGGGTTAGCGTTGAAGCTAGAGCAGCCAATACATCAACTTTCTTATTCTCCGTTCTACGCACATGTTAAAGGGTTACATCTCCAAGCCATCTTATCAACTTTTAAGCATAATCATGGTAAGGACGCAATTCGGGATTCTTCACCTCATAACTTCCCAAGAGTTGGTTGATCGACAAAGACTTGTAAGTTTAATTGCTTCATGTCAACGGCCATCTCAAGTCCAAGTATCAACGCCTGGTATTCAACAACATTATTGGAGCAACATTGCTTCAAAGTAAAGGAGAATGGTAGGATCTCTTCTTGTGAAGTGATGAACACTACACCAGCACCAGCTCTGTCACGATGTGCAGCTCCATCAAAGTACATTTTCCAAGGAGGTTGAACTTCAATTAACATTGCATCTTCATCAGGAAGCTCATCAGTTAACTCCCATTCATCTGGTATCGGATGGTCTACTAAGAAATTCGCCAATGCTTGTCCTTTCACAGCTTTTTGAGGGATGTACACGATCTCAAATTGTTGAAATTGGAGGTACCATCTTGCTAGTCGGTCACTAAGGACATGTTTCGACATAACAAACTTGATGGGATTTGCTCTAGAAATAAGACGAACAACATGTACTGGAAAATAATGCTTCATCTTTTGAATTAAGAAGACTAGCGCTAAGCACAATTTTCAATTGGCGAATAGTTCAGCTCATTTGGTGTTATCATTCTACTCAAGTAGTAAAGAGAGTTTTCTTTGCCTTCACTATTCTCTTGAGCTAACAGGGCTCCTACGGATCTTTCTTGTGTCGCAATGTAAAGTATCAATGGCTTTCCAGGTATAGGGGTTGCCAAAGTTTCGCTAGATACGACTTGATACTTTTAAAGGCATCGCTACATGTTTCGTCCCAATTAAAAGGAACACCTTTCTTCATGAGATGACCGAATGGTTGGTATCGTCCTGATATATTTGAGATGAACCTCCTCAAGTAGGATAGCTTTCCTTGGAGACTTTTTAACTCATGGATATTTCGAGGCTCAGGCATCTTCGATATTGTATCAACTTTGGCTTGATCTATTTCAATTTCCTCGATGTCTCACAATGAAGCCAAGGAACTTTGCAGAAGTTACTCCGAAGGCACACTTCAATGGATTCATCCTTAGTTGATATCTTCGAAGAGGCTCAAACACCATTCTTAAGTCTTTCAAATGATCACTCCTCTTTCTCGACTTTACCACCAGGTCATCCACATAACATTCAACATTTTTATGGAGCAAGTCATCAAATATATTTTGCATAGCCCTTTGATATCTAGCACCAGCATTCTTCAAACCGAAAGGTATCACTTTGTAGCAATAAATACCTTTAGGCGTGCGAAATGCGGTGAGTTCTTCATCCTTTGGTGCCATGCAGATTTGATTATAGCCAGAAGAACCGTCCATGAATGACATCGCCTCATAACCAGTAGTGGCATCAATCATTAGCTTAGGAATGGGAAGAGGGAACTCATCTTTAGGACATGCATTATTGAGATCCTTGAAGTCAACACAAACTCAAATTTGGCCATTCTTCTTCCTTACAGGAACAATACTTGAAATCCATGTAGGATATTTAACTTCACGAATGAATCCTGCCTTGATGAGTTTGTTGACTTCATTCTCTGTCAATGGAACCAAGTCTGGCCTAAAACGTCTTTGGGCTTGCTTAATAGGACAAGCACCATTTTTGACTACCAACTGATGGACTGCTACTTTAGGATTCAAGCCAAACATTTCTTTATAACTCCAAGCGAAGACGTCCTTATATTATTTGAGTATATTCATATAAGTGATTTCTTCATCAACTTCTAAAAAGGCACTCAAGTAAGTAGGCCTTGGGTCTTTATCAGTGCCAAGGTTAACTTCCTTTAAGGGATCTATTGTGGTCTTCACTCCTTCTTCAAGTTCTGGTGGAGCATCTCCAGTATCTTCTTCTTCTAAAGGATCATTGTCATTGACAGATATATGACAACACCAGACAATATCTTCTAACTCTTCATCAATCTTCATTTGAGGCAGAGAATCGTACTCATTTTGGATTGTAACATGATTTGAAGAGCCTACACTTTCTTCATCTTCCTCGCGCTCCTTAGTGTAAACCACGGTGTGAACCTTTGCATTGAGCTCCTCTTTACATGAAACTACAAGTTCCACTCGTCGCCTCATTCTAGAAGGAATCAAACTTTTGAAATCCTTTCAAACCAAATGTGTAGCAAGCGTTGTAACTTTTAAATAACTTCTCAGATTCTTGTTTTTCTTCAATGGACCTAACCTCTCAAACACAAAAGTTATTGCAGTCGATTCTCGAAGTTGATCAAAGACAGAGCGCTTTTTGTTGGGAGTAGTGACATCATATTCAAAAGTTATATGGTTATTGCTTGCCCTTCTTATGGAAATGC
>NW_006239122.1:844253-874454 GCF_000226075.1 Solanum tuberosum
TTTGAGCGATTGTGTTTCCTGACAGCTTTGAAGGCAAGTTTATTACATCAATCCGTCTGATAGGAAGAGTTACTCCTCTTAATGTATCTTCTTGAAGGTTAGATGATTTGACTTCTTCTTTCTTTACTTTTGGAACATAGCGAAGTCCAGAAGTCAGATTCTTCTTTGAAGACATGGTCGTCCCTTCATTGAGATTGGGACAAAGTTCTTTAGTATCAACTTTTACCTTTTCGACAGCCGTATCGATTCTTTTGCTTGTGATCTTGTCAGACTTGGTTGATTTGACGTCATTAGATTTTGTCCCTTTAACAATATAACTCTTCAAATAGAATTTTGCATCGGCAAAGTGCGTCTCAACTTCGGTGAAAGGATTATCAACTGCAACTATCTTCCTTTCAATCCCGTCTTCAAGATACTTCAAACATTGATAGTAAGAAGATGAGACAATTCTATTCTCGTGTACCCAAGGCCTACCAAGTAATATATTGTTTGAAGTCTTTGCATCAATCACGTGCATCCATGCGCTTGATCGCAAATCTTTCATATGGATTTCTAATTTAATGGAGCCTATGGACCTCTGTCCTCCTTGATTGAATCCTTGTATCAACAAACGACTTTCACTAAGTTCTTTGGTCGTGATGGTGAGTTCCTTCAATGTGTGGATAGGCAAAATGTTGACTCCAGATCCTTCATCTATCAAGATTCTATTTATCTTCTTCTCTCGCACGTGACCAACCATATACGAAGGACGATTGTGTAGTGTTTCACCAAATAGAAGATCGTTATCTGTGAATGTGATTTTTGTATCACATGTATGTGTTTCTTGGGAAGAAGGTTCAATAGGCTTTTCAGAAGATGAAGGATACATCATTTACGAGATTTCCCTTGTTGCTTTTTCTTCGCTACTAGGAGACACTTTTGGTGATGATACTCTCGTTGTTCCTTCTCTGTCAGTTGGAGATACCTTCATTGTTTCTTCTTTATCAGCATTAAAACATGATGCCTCAACGTTTTCTTGAGTAGACTTTGTGCGCAACCAACTTGGTAAGAATTCTTCTAGAGTTACAGGATGTCGGGGTTTCTGGTAGTAATGCACTTCTACCTTTGCCTTTTTTGGGCGCTTGATTGATTTCTGCTTTACCAGTTTTCTTCACCCTATCTTCTTTCTAATCGGTTGCTCACATGATTCTTTTGTAAGCTTGACTTGTTGCGTCTTCGCCTAGTCATAAGAATCCAGCCTTCATCACCATCTATATCAACTTGAGATTTGTCTAGGTCTAATGACTCTTCTTCATACTTTTTAGCGATATGTATTTGGATCGGATCGAGCGAGCCGAATGTGATGGAGATTTGATTAGAACTAGCTTTCTCATCATCAAGGACAATCTTCTTTTCTCTAACCAATCGCATCACTGTATCCTTGAAGACAAAATATTTTTCAAGAGGATGACTCACAAGTCTATGATATTTGCAATAATTTGGGTCATCAGCATTTCCAGCTTCATCAGGCCGCTTCATCTCTGGCAACTCAATGAGCTTTAATTCAAGCAACTCATCGAAAATATCAGAAACGTCAGAATCCAAGAAGGGGTATTCGTTTTCTTGCATTTCCCTTAGGATCAATTTTTGGTCTGAACGCGCTTGAAAATTCGTTCTCACACTTTGCTTCTTCTCTTCATTCGTAGTGAACTTTACAGGCAACACATTAACATTCATTGACTCTTTGTTGTTGTTCTTGGGCCCAAATTTGCTCCATCTCTTAGGTTCCTGCTTGTCTCTTCCTTTGCGAGGGTCATGGACAAACGTCATATCCTTTCCGGCAAAGGGCATGCTCAACTCTATATCATGAGCACAAGTAGCTAGATCTTCAAAGGATTTTGGTTTTATTCCCTGTAAGATATAAAAAAAGCTCCCAGTGCATCCTTTGGATACACATTTCTATTGCAGAAGCTTCACTAAGCCTATTCTTGCAATTCAGGCTCGCGTTCCTCCATCAATTTATGAAGTCTATGGCTGGTTCATCCTTTCTTTGGCGAGTATTCGTAAGTTCTACCATGCTCACAGTACACCTCGTGCTATAGAATCGATTGAAAAACTCGTGCTCTAGTTGCTCCCAACTATTAATAGAATTGGGCTCAAGATCTGTGTACCAATCAAAGGCATTTCCTTTTAGAGACCGGACAAACTGCTTGACAAGATAGTCTCCATATGTTCCAACATTATTACATGTCTCCACAAAGTGTGCAACATGTTGCTTCGGATTTCCTCTACCCTCAAATTGTTGAAATTTGGGAGGTTGATAACCAACAAGCATTTATAAGTTATCAATTCTTGCAGTGTATGGCTTGGCATACATATGAGAAGACTTGGTGGAAACTTCATACTTATCTTTGATAGTGCCTTCAATGAACTTCTTCAAGCGATCGAGTGGGATCATCCCTTCAGAAGAAACTGGCATCTCATTAACAATTGGTGCTTTCTTTGCAGGATCTCCAATCTCTTGAACTTCAACACATTTTTCAGGCGCATGACTCGCTTCTCCATCTAAAAGTCCCTCCATTCGATCCATCAACTTATCGATTCTAGACTCTTGGTGTTGTACATGTTTTGTCAATCCTTCAACCAACTTCGTCAGATTTGCGAGTTGCTCATCAGAGGAAGAAGCAACAACCACCATTGTTTGCATGATCATTGGAGATGTAGGAGAGTAGCATGGATTATCGCGTAAGTTGATCTTCAGCGGACTCACATTACGCGATGCACGTAGAGGTGACTCATTCGTTGAATCATAACTCTCCATTGTGGTAGAGTTCTTGGAACCAGATTGCTCAAGGAGAGCCAATGTCTTCTTGATCTTTTCAGCAACACTGCTTCCTCCTTCTAAAGTGTTTGTGGAGGAACTTGATATTTTTGGAGTAGTAGACCTAAAAACTGGAGTTGATGCGAATGACACTTGAAGTGTTTGTTGTCCTAGTGTAGCAGCCTTGCTTCTCGTAACAGCTCCGAAACTTCCAAAGGTAACACCCAAAATGCCTTCAACTTCATTAGAGAACTTGGAGCTAGTAGCCTTAGAGGTAGTTGATCGGGAGTTGTTCTTCATAGAAGTCATCTCGATATTCTTTGATGCTTGAAAAGTTGATATGAGAGGTAGAGATTGTCCCACTAGGCGTGCCAGAATTTGTAGACAATAAAATTTGCGTCGAGAAAACAATAATCAAGAACGGAAAATTATGCAACAATAGTTTTATTGATTTAAGTGCGAGTGTTACAATCTCTATTATTCCTCTGAATTCGCCTTTTCAAATATAATTCAAGGGCTCTTGAGCTTGACCTTGAACTTGAGATTTATCTCGATCTTGATCTTGATCTTGAACTTGGACTTGATTTTGAACTTTATCTTGATCTTGAACTTGAACTTGAATTTTATCTTGATCTTAACCTCTAGTTGAATTCAAGGGCTTCGAGCTTGATTTTGAATCCAGCGGTCTTGATCTTGATCGTTCTTAATCTTTATCGTTCTTGATCTTGATCGTTCTTGAGACTAGAACGTTCTTGAAACTTGAATGCTTGAATTCTTGAACTCTTGAACTTGTAGAGAAATCTACAGCTTTTGATCCATGAGCTTTCTCTAGCTGCTTGTTAAAATTCTTGGTCCTCCTTTCTGAATTCTGAAGACCCCTATTTATAATTTTAGAATAGGGGAGTTGTGATTGGAATAGAATTCTCTTCGACCAATCAGATTTAAGTGACATGTCATACGAGTTTTATGGAGCGGGCTTTAATTAAATTCATATTTATTGAATTTAAATAATTAACTCAATTATATCAATCCATAATATTTATTTGGACTAATATATTAATGGATTTTAATATAATCCGAATCATTTTAATAAATTTATATTTAAATAAATTTTAAATGATTACATTTATGGTTTCCTTTTTTAGAATCAAATGATAAGAACTTTGACTAACATTTTACGATGCATTTTTTATCATGTTTATATGCAAAAATTGTAATTTATAGTACTTTTCGTATAGTTTTTGAATATTTAAATTTTTTCTTTAAAATATCGAATTAATAAAATTTAATTTTACTTTGAAAATTAGTCAAAAAGACTTTCAAAAAACTCAAAATGACAATTTAAAGTGGACGAAGGGAGTATATATGTCGAAATTATCAATGAGCAAACATCTTATCAAAGAAATTTGTTTTTTCATAAATTATTATCAAAATAAAATATAAAAGGTTCTCTAATTGCGTGTTTGAAGGGGTACTCCCATTTTCAGCTGACATTTTCTATTTTTTAGACCAACAACGTGTGAAGCGGCCACTTGTTTGTTTACCATTGATAAAAAAACATCGATAATCATCCAAAAAAAATTCACATAATTTCTTTGTTGTCCTTTTTTGTATGTCGGTAAGCAATTATTTGACCCAGTAATAAGTTTGAAAAATTAAGAAAGTTTATCGATTATCCATTTGGTTAACTTTCACTTTACATGATTATTCAGAGAATATTAAAACACGCATACATAAACTAATAACAGAATATTATTAAAATTTATGCTTATGAAAATCAAATAACTTAATAAAAAATATTTTGAGACGAATGGACTAATTCATTGAAAATTGCTTCTGTCTTTGTCAAGTAATATTTTAATGTGGAAATATCTTGAAAATGGAGCAGTGGAGAGGTATATTCTCGTGGGTTCTAAATTTGGTCCCTTCATATTCATAAAGTTGTGGCAAATTTTCAGCTCGGATATTCTACTAGACTCCGAAGCTCATATTGAAATTTGAAATATCAATTATTTTTTTTGCTAAAAAGAAATATCAGATATTACTATAGCTTTGTGTGAACACTGTTGGTGACCTAATTGGCTAATTCGACCTACTTCATTTTCTTATATTTTTTCACAAAATATTCCATTCATTTTTCACAAGTTCATTTTTAATTTTATATCTTTTTTCATAAATATCTTCATTTTTCCACATAATAAATAGATCTGAAAATAACGGATGGGACAAATCATTATTTTTGGAAAATATAGCCCCTGTGGGAGATATACAACAATAACATACTCGGTAAAATTTCACAAGTACGTAGAATATGGACATAATATAATGTACACATATTTTATCTCTAATTTGTGAAAATGGAGAAATTATTTCCGAAAGACTCTTGACTCTTGAGTTTCGACATAAGTACAAATCAAAATAGGCATGAAAAAAAATGATAGTAATAAAACATAACAACTAATTAACTAAAAAAGATTAAAATCTCCTTGCATTACTAATAATACACTCCTTAATATACAATAGATGACATTAGTTATATATATATCATGAAAAAAATATACTAAACAAGGTATTACTAAAATAGAAAGTTAATAAATGTATTAATTTGCTAATATAGTATACCAAATGATTCCTAAAGCTAATACTATAAGCGACACACAATATATATATAATTATAGAAATGTAAAAGCAATACAACCTACTATTCACAAAGTTAAAAAAGTCAACTTTATTATTCCACCATACAATAATATTATCACACTAGAACAATGACTTTTCATCAAATACCATTCTTGTCCCTGATAAATTTCACACTCACAAGGATAAAAGAGGAAAGTGTCCTGGGCCGGCCCGGCCCGATAAAGCCTTATAACCGTAGAATTACATCACAGAAACATGTGGAGTAGATTCAATTTCGCTAACGAACTTGGTCTTCTTCTTACATAGATCTCTAATGGCAGTGAGCTGATAAGGCGACGCATCAGTCGCGAGCCACTGTTCAACTTCGAAATTCTGTTGGTTGCATTTTTTATGGACTCCGGTGACGGTGACCTCAACGTAGTTACAGTACCATCCATGACCTGAACCTGTTCCATCGGAAGTCAAGTTCATTTTACAGATCGGCGCCGTCAAACATGGAGCTCGACCACTGAAGATATCCAAATTTCCTCTCTCAAAATAGTTGTAACCCGGGCCCATAAGCCCACCCCAAGCTTCCAGGTTTTTTATTCGAATACCGTACCCGTTTGCATCGTACAGAGTTAAACTGATAATCGAATCGGTTCCACCTTTTATGATTGATCCAGTTCGGATGTATGCACTGTAAACACAATCCTCTTCCTGCATTTGCACAAAATTCAAAAAGTTTTGTTAGCTTTAACCAAATTTAACGATAAATTAGAGACAATTTTAGATAGATAACTTACGGATCCAGAAATGGAGGAGAGGGAGATGGAGAAATAGAGGATGAAGAGAAGGAACCAGAAACGATTGAAGTCAGCTGCTACTCCCATGGCGATTTTTTGTTGATCTCTTTGTGTAATGGGTGGAGTATTAATCATCTATATAAATCACATCAATGGTTGTGGGGGGCCATATTATATATAGGGTGTGAACGTGATTTGTACTACTATTTTTTCCTTTTTCATATCCTTAGTAACTATAGGTGTTTTTGTACGTGTATCTTATTAATTGACAATCAATCTATATAATAAAACAAATTATTGTATGTATGTTATATTATTTATTGAGTATAATGTTTTCAAAAAATAAATATAAAATTTTTACCATAAAAAGTACAACAACTAGAAAACTTATCCGCGCGGTTAAAAAGATGATAAGATGTTAATAATTTTTATTAAAAATATGATATTGATAGAAGAAATATTTATAATATGTGCATATATATATCTCAATGTTTGGTTAGTAGTTATATGACTTTCAACAAAATCATAAGTTGTTATTTTGGACCAAAAAAAATTATAACTTACAACAAAATCATAAGCGGTTAAAAGATGATAAAGATGTCAATAATTTTATTAAAATATGATATTGCTAGAAGAAATATGTATAATATGTGCATATATATATATATATCCCGATGTATAAGTGATTTCACAAAGAGAAATGTTTGGTCAGTAGTTATATGACTTCCAACAAAATCATAAGTTGTTCTTTTGGACCAAAAAAATTATAAACTTACAATAATAAATTTTTTTGTGTAAAATATAAAACAAAGAAAATTGTGGAGAGAATATAAATAAATAAATAATGCAATATCATTCTTATAATCTTAATTATTAAGAAAAAGAAAAAAAATGAAACTAAAGCACAATTTTTCAAACTCTAGTGTGATCATTTCTAAAAATTCTTACAATATCTTTATTTATAGACATTCAGGTTTTTACAATAAAGAATAAAAATGAATACAAAAATAGTCACTAACACAATTCTTTTTATGATAACAACAATAATAATAAATAGAATTATAGTGAAAATAAATAAATAAACAAATAAGATTCTTGGCCAAAGAGAGGTGTCGATTTTATTCAACTCGTTGTTGTTATTTTTCCTCTTATTTTTCATCATTATCTAAATAAATATTCATGTTTTTTTAATTTTGCCTCCCTTTATTGTAGTATTTGTTTTATATTTTATTAATTGTTTTCTTCCTTTTCTCTTTTCCTTCTTCTATCCTACCTAATAGTAATTTCTTATAATAACAAAAACACATCTTCCATAGGATGTTAATCATAAGAAACATAAATGATTCTTTGTACTGTAAAAAAATATCATAAAAAAGGTCGCATCTCAACATTTGATATATATTTAAATTTTCTAATCTATCAATAATAATGTTTGAACCTTGATAGTAATTAGCATAAGACAAAGTTACAATAATGATGAAAGAACACAATGCGCATACCTTTATTAGGACCTTAATCATAAGAAAATAGATTATTTTTTTAAAAATATTAATGAATCAATGCACAATTTTTGTGCTCTTGTCAATATTCCCTCTGACTAAACAGGACTTCAAATATGAAATAAAAAGGTTAATCTTGAGTAGGAGTTTCATGAAATAAAAGATTATGATTTTATATGGAAAAAATAGAGGAATCTTTAAGAAAACATAAATAATTTTTTGTACTATAATATTGTTGAACATTGGTTAGTAGTTAGTATTATTACACACAAAGTTACAATAACTAATTTACATCTAAACAAAAATACAAACATACACACATACATCTTCCTTAGAATCTTATCATAAGAAAATAAGATAAAAAATAAAGAAATAACAAAAATAAAGTAGCCCACCTTTTTTTGTAGTCTCTTGTACCGACACCTTTTTTATCAAATTAATCAACATTCAAGAGTCTTCTTCATCGTGTCAAGTTAACACATGGATTTGATAATAGAATAATACTACAAAAAACAATGAAATATAAAAAATAATCTTGAGTTGAAATTTCATGAAACAAAAAACTTGTGAATTTATATTGACAAAAAATGGAGAAATATCATAAAGTATCTTAAATTTTATAATTTAATAGTTGGAGGTTATGAATATGAAAACTTAAAAGTCATGAAATTAATTATATTATTAAGAATAGAAGTTTAATAAATATAAGTTATGGAAGTGAAACTTTAAAAGTAAATAAAGAAGAAAAAACATAAATAAAAAAGATAAAAGAAAGACTTTTATACTAAATAGAATATAAATTTCTTGAATTGAATAAATAATAAAAAAAAGAATAAATAAAGGAAGAGAAGTGACTTAGGGAAATGTTATAAATGTCATAAATGATGATATTTAGGTTACAAAATCGTAATTTTTTTTTCAAAAAAAAAACTTTATATTATATAGAAATAAAATATAAAAAGAACCAAAAAGGGGAAAAAGAGATTTAAAGAAATGATATAAATATCATTAGGGAAGAAATTAAAATAGTAAAAGAAGAAAATGAGAAATATTAAAGAATAAAAATAATAGCATTAGTGATGAAATAAATTAAATATGACTATTGATAAAGAAAGAATTAAATGTGACTATCTTTAATATTTAGGTGAATTTTTTGTATTTTAAAATTTTAAAAATGGCCAAAAACACAAAAATAAAATAAAATAGTTTTCTAGCTCTTAGAAGCATGCCACATAAGCATGTCTAAGATTGTCCTTTATATATATACTAGTTATTAGGTTCCCGCGCCAGCGCGGGCCCAATGTATATTACTTCCTCCGTCTCATTTTATGTGAGGTAGTTTGATTCACCAGGGAGTTTAAAAAAGAAATGAAGACTTTTAAAATTTGTGGTCCAAAATGAATGATATAAATTTGTATGACTGTAAATTATTTCATTAAGGGTAAAATAAATATTTTATAATCAAATTGTTACTTAATATAGAAATGTGACATTCTTTTGGGACTGACTAAAAAGGAAAGTAAATAACATAAATTGGGAGTAGTTCTTTGTTTCAATTTATGTGACACCGATGAAATTTGGAGAGTTATATAATTTTTTGTATGTGATTTTGTTAAATATATTTTGAAGTTGTTAATTTATTGTGATTTATAGCACTTCTTATATCATTTTCAAATAATATATATTACTCTTTCTGTTCCCTTTTTTGTGACGTAGGTACTTTTACGAAACTCAACTAAATTTCTTATATGATTCTTAAATATTTTTAGTTGTTATTTTTCTTTAATTTACGTTACTTTTTATGTTATTTTCAAACAAACTTCTTATGTTTCAATATGGAATTAAAGAGTCAATAAAATTTCTTTTATGATTTTTAATTATGTTTTTTTAATATCTTATATTATTACATTGTGATTTTAAGTACTTTTTATGTAATTTTTAAATCTAGAACAAATTAAAAGAAAAACAAGGAAAAATTTAAATGAAGAAAGTACTAAAATTTTCAAATAATCATATTTCTATATTAAAATGTTATAAACTTTAAAACTCCACATATATGCAGAAAATCATATACGGAAGACAAAATAATTTTTAAAATATATATTAAAGCTCTTTCTAATAATATCACATATTTATTCTATTTTTCAAATAATATATATTTCTCACTCAATCTCAATTACGCAGTACATATGAAATTTCGAGAGTTAATCAAATTCTTAGTACTATTTTAAACTATATTTTAGTACTATTTATATAATTTTCAAATAATATATGTTACTCACTCTATTATATTATGCAATACATGTGAAATTTCAAGAATTAACCAAAATTTTAATATTTTAAATTGATTTTTAGTACTATTTTTGTAGTAAATAGAGGAAGTTGAAGAAGAAGGGCAAATCGGTCAATTGACTGACTAACCCTAAGCTCCTAAACATTCTCACTTCTAAATGGAAGCACGGGCACAATATCCGTTAAATTGTTAATTATTATGATTTATAATATTTTTTACATTATTTTCAAATAATATATGTTATGTATTTTTAAATACTTTAAGTTGTGATTAATAATATTCTTAACGTAATTTCAAATAATATATGTTACTCCATTTGTCCCAATTTATGTGACACATGTGAAATTTTGAGAGTTAATATGTTTTTCAAATATTGTAAGTTGTTAACTATTGTGGTTTATGGTATTCTTAATGTAATTTTTCAAATAATATATGTTATTCCCTTCGTCTTAATTATAGAATTCGCGTAAAATTTTGAGAGTTAATCGAATTTGTGATATTTTAATTTTTTTTTTTAGTACTATTTAAAAAGGAAAAAATTAAAATATAATGAAAGGGTGAGCCATCTTTGTGATAGGTGGGCCATCTTCAAAAACCAAATATAAAAGTAGGTGGGCCATCTTGGTGCCATGTGTCGAAAGAAGAGTGAATTTTATTCACTCTTCTTATAAAACCAAATATAAAAGTAGGTGGGCCATCTTGGTGCCATGTGTCGAAAGAAGAGTGAATTTTATTCACTCTTCTTATAAAACCAAATATAAAAGTAGGTGGGCCATCTTGGTGCCATGTGTCGAAAGAAGAGTGAATTTTATTCACTCTTCTTATAAAACCAAATATAAAAGTAGGTGGGCCATCTTGGTGCCATGTGTCGAAAGAAGAGTGAATTTTATTCACTCTTCTTATAAAACCAAATATAAAAGTAGGTGGGCCATCTTGGTGCCATGTGTCGAAAGAAGAGTGAATTTTATTCACTCTTCTTATAAAACCAAATATAAAAGTAGGTGGGCCATCTTGGTGCCATGTGTCGAAAGAAGAGTGAATTTTATTCACTCTTCTTATAAAACCAAATATAAAAGTAGGTGGGCCATCTTGGTGCCATGTGTCGAAAGAAGAGTGAATTTTATTCACTCTTCTTATAAAACCAAATATAAAAGTAGGTGGGCCATCTTGGTGCCATGTGTCGAAAGAAGAGTGAATTTTATTCACTCTTCTTATAAAACCAAATATAAAAGTAGGTGGGCCATCTTGGTGCCATGTGTCGAAAGAAGAGTGAATTTTATTCACTCTTCTTATATAGTAATATATATATATATAAATGGTTTTGGCTCCGTGGTAGTTGATTCATACTAGTGCTTAGAGATAACGGTTAGCTATCAAAATGGATGAAGTAGTGATGAAATACGCATTCTCTTTATAGAAATCTTTAAATTATATTTAAATAATATTAAAACTTTATTAAAAATCTCAATTATTCAAATTTATTCAGACAATACAAACACACAAGAGAAAGTTCAAAAGAAAAACTAGGAAAACTTGTCAATCCTTTTTTTCTTCTTCGTGTTTTTTTTTCCTATTTAGTGTTTACTATTTACCTTTGGACCCAACTAAAAAGGAAAATATTTTTCTTTAGAATTTTTTAACTTTTCAAATACGAGACAATATGATAAAAGTGCAACAATTATTCATTTCATCGCGACATTTATTTATAAGTAGAATCGGAAACTTTTTAAAAGATGCCACTTCAAGTCAACAAAACATTCAAATAATTTTGGTTTTTTTCTTTTCCTTTACAAATTTTCATCAAAATAAATTATAACATGTCATTTTTTAGCACCAGCCTTGTTGTTTCAAAGGGTCATCACCAACCAACTATTTTTATTTTTTATTTTTGGACACTTGGTTGTTTGGCAATGATCGAAAGATTGAGAATTTAAATAAAATAAGAAGAAGTCTTTTTCAGTGTGACACAATGATAGACATAGATATAGTGAAGTGTCAGAAAGTAGATGAGAAACTAAATGTTAATTTGGTAATTGGAGTATATTATACTATGGAAGTAAAGAACTTACATACAACAATTAATTTTTTTGTAGCAACTATTTAGTGGTGATAATATAATTACCATTACATTATGTTTAGTGAAAATAATATATGGTATATAATCAACACTTTATATAAATATTAATAGATGTTTTAATGATTCTAAGATAGAATGACATTAATTTATTACCGTTAAATATTTTTGCGACAATAAATATTATCACTAAATTTTTTGTTGCTACTAAATATTCATTTAGGTATAGTGTTATGTATTCGATTCACTTTTATTGGCAATGTATTCTATAGAAAAAATTATGACATGCAAAATTTAAATATGAGTAATTAATAATAAGTAATTTTTAAAATTATTTCTTTTTGGATTAAAATGAAATTCGATTGTACCCTAGCATGATGCATATAATTTATGTAATAAGCCTAACTAGTTTGAATTCACCATGTGTATTTGGAACTGAAGACTTGGGATTCAAACACATATATTTCTTCATTTTTTCTTTTTGGAATGGTTAGATTTGTTGAACTTTGATCTACTTTTCTTTGCCCTTTGAATTTAGAGCATAACTTTCAATTAAATATTTTAAATTTCAATTTTGTTGTCATTCGCTATTGAAGAAAATAAAGGAGGAAAAAATGAACCATTTTGAGTGAATAATATATTAAAAGAATTGAGCTACTGAGAGGAGTTCATATCTAATCTTTCACTACAACATTTTAGGCCTAAGGCCACACTAACTTTGAACAACGCTTGTAAAGTGTTGCTTTAAATATTTTTGGGTACACTTTTAAAGTGTAGCCTTAGTTTTTACGTTTTGACCACGATAACATTAGCAACATTTGTCAAGCGTGCTCTTTTGTGGTATATGCTATATATTTTAAGCATAGTCATATCATGATATAATTGGCAATGCTTATTTACATCTATGAATGCACTTTTAAAGTGTGGTATTTTTATAATTTAAAAAACAACACTTTATATGTGTGACATTATAGATTTCCTAAAATTTTCTCTAAGATATTTTATTCCCTCCAACATATTTAATTCTCCCTCTAATTTTCAATTGGCCAAAAAAGAAACTCATGCAAAATAAATTACAAAAACTCTCAAATATAAACAACTTTAACTCTAAAATCAAATGTGTGCCCCAAATAAGAATAAGAGTTGCTATTTGCCCATATCACAAATCTCACGCCTAAACCCTACTTCCTTCTTCTTCTTCTTCTTATTTTGACTCATAAATTCTCCATTGTAACCAGTTCGTCATTTTTCAAATCTCATTGTCACTCTACATTTTTCAGCACTTCGATGAATGGTGGTGATTTCCTTAATTTTTCTTCACCTTCATCCAAGAAACTGGAGAAATAGGTCGAAGAATTTCAACATTGTTTGGAGGAAGAAGGAATTTTACGATAGTCGATACTTGGTTCGCCTACATTCGAGAAACTGGAAAAATAGTTTGAAGAATTTCGACATTGTTTTGATGAATTAGGGGATTTACAGGTGTGGGTACTTGGGGGATTTACGGGTGTATATATGGGTTGTAACGATGAAGATAGATTCAATCACTATGTTCATAAATGCCAACCTTCTTCCGTTTATCAGTTTGCCCTGTTGATGGTAATCAAAAATCATAATTTATATGACTATCTTTTCATTTTATGAGATTTTGAATTGTTAGATGCAATTTGAGTTCTAAATAATCTGCACATTTTCTAAATTTGAGTTTCATTATGTTACATATAGTATTAAATTCGGTGTCCATTTAAATTGGCCAGGTGTTCTAGAATGGTATTGTAGATTGTCTTTTGAAATGTTTTGTTTTCTTTTAGTTTATTTGTGTCTATGTATGAGTTAGTTGCTTTTATTTTGAGATAGTATGGACATTAGAGATTGAAATATTTATTTGAAAGCTTGTAAATGTCTTAGGAATTGTCTTCTATCAGCTAACAAAGTCTAATTTGAAGGGATATTCTTCACATTAACTTTCCTGAAGGTCCTTTTGGTACAAAGGAAGCGCCTCTTGTTGTCAAATCCTACTATGATAGAAGAATTGTAGGATACCTAGAGATGAAGGGGAAGATGAGCATGATGTTGTTTGGTTCTGGCTCGAGAAGGGCAAGCCACATGAATGCCCAATATGCTCATAGTATTTTGTGGTAAGTACAGCATATCAATTAATTCATAGTTAGTCCTGTGGTTTGTTATTGACTAAATCTAGGTGAGTTTGTAGGCTGTTGAGGAATTTGCTAAACATGAATCTGTACTCCCTACTTTTCTAAATCTAGATTAATTTGGAGGATGTTAGGGAGTTTTGTAGGTGTGAATTTGTTGTTGCTGTTGTATATGTCAAAAAAAGGCGCATCACCATTCATTAATGAAACATTTGCTCAGTTAATAACTATCGCACCCTATTTCGAACTAGCCGAAACAGGTCACAACATAATATGGTTTTCACTCTGATTTTTGAAAAAAATATTTTGTTTATTTAGAGTCGCCACCTAAATTTTAAGGAAAATATTAGGAAAACTATTTTATGTATGTAAATGTAAACTCTATTTTTGATTTGCGAAACCAGTGAGATTCTGAGTAAAGGTTTTGATTACTCGAGGGGAAGGTGTTAAGCACCCCTCAGAGCCTATCCGAAGATAGTCCTTAAACTCAATTTAGGAAAATATGATTAGAAAAACTTGTTTATTTATTTTCTTTAAAAATCAATGCTAAGTTAATTGGTTAGTTTAAGAAAAGAGTAAAATACAAGGTACGACATATAAATGTCTTATAAAATAGATTTAATAGTAGTATTTTATCATATTGTAAAATAAATAAATAAATGTACTTAAAGGTATGTTAATTTTTATATATTGGAAAATATATATGTATCATAGTAAAGTTATCCTAAAAAGCGTATAAATGTTGAATTTATGAAAATATGTCGTTTTAATAAGACCAAAAAAAATTAAAATAAATAAATAAGATAGTAATCAAGTGTAAATATGTAGTAATATGTGATATGTAATTTGGATGAAAATACATAAAAATAGAGTTTCCTAAAAATTTAAAATAAATAAATAATAATGATATTAAATGTTAAAATACTAGATAGAGTTTGTTATCTAAATTATGTTTATTATAAAATATAATATATACATGTAAGTTGTGTAAAACATGTGAATGTTTATTATTTTATTTACATGTAAGGATAAGTTAACAATAGATTAGATTTAGTAAAGTAATATGTGTAGGCATTTATAGATTATAAAAATAAATAAATAACATTAGTAAAAGAGATAGTAGATAATAATAGGTTATGTAGAGAAAATATACCTTTATATGTGTGACATATATATATGTATGTACCTTGTATTTGAATTTGTTGGCATATCTAAAATTTTGAAAAAACATGTTAAAAGATTAAAATATTTTTAGCAATGTTTGATCCAAAAAGTAAGAAAAGTCAATACATTTTGTAAAGGGGCGATGTAAAGAGTATAAAAATAGCCCTAACTATTAGGACTCATTCTATAGTCACATTTTGTTTTTTAAATATATAAGTCTACTTCCCTACTTATTTTTTCTTTTAAAAAAATATAATTCCACAAGTTAATTATTTTAAAGTTAATTATTTTTAGCCTTTATGTATCTCTAAATTCATTTGGAAGTCCCAACTCATTAGTTTTATTTTTTCCTACTTAAATACCTAAATGAATATTATTTCACCCTTTTGAAACTTCATTTGGAGATCTTTTAAAACTATAAGCCCCTCTTTTCAACTTAAAAGGCCTGAAAGAATGTTATAAGTGAAAATGCTAACCCATTTTTAAAAAAAAAAAATCTTTTGTATCATTTGTTCTAAAGGTGTATCAACTAAATTCATAAAACAAATAATATTAGCTCACGTAAATAAACTTCAAAATAAAAGCCAAGCAATATATCAAAAGCTTGTAAGTAAAGGTTAGCCAAACATATCAAAAACAACATAAATAGGACAACGAAAGAAAGGCTAAGAAAACATTAGACTCCTAATTTGCGAGAGTCCAAGCATTGCGATTATCCTAATTGTTGTTGGCCTAATACTTTAGGCCAATAACGAGTTCCAAAGTAGAAACTCCAGTCCTCCGATTGTACATGAAACATATCTAGAGGAAAAATAATTAGCAAATGGACACTATAATTATCAGAAGACTTGATAAGTAAACATTATATAATCAGGTAGCATATAAATATGTTTTCTACATACGATGGAAGGTTTAATGTATCTCGAACCATTTTCTAAAGCATAGGAACATATGTTTATTCTTGTAAGTCCAAAAGGAGAAGTAAATAATGTTAACACGAAATCTCTGAAGAGGGATGTAACAAATATTTGCATAGTTTATGTGAGGGATAGTGAGAGAATACTATCAATCATTTTGCATACTAGATGGAACTATTGTATGAGTAATGCACATTGTGTACAATTTCATGTATATTTAAAATAAAAAAATGGTCTGTAACATTACTTTTAGAGGCAAGAAATAGTTCCTGGAGTGGTCACCGTCATGTCAAATTTATTTTATTCATTTCAAAAGAAGAGGAAGATTAAGCCGATAACAACGAAACTTTTCATTCGATAAAAAAGAAGCTAATACCTAACCACCAAAACAGAATCACTATCATTCAAACTTGGATACCTCTTTCTCCTATCAAACATGTCTGTCCACTTTCCTCAAAGATATTCATAATTTGACTATTACTTCATATTATTACAGGAAACAAACTCTACTTCTATCCTAACAGTAACAACGAAAAGAATTAACTAGATAAATAACGAGTTTGGGGGGGGGGGGGGGCTTAAACGATCACCAATAACCCACTCAAATCATCACGGAATGAAAACAAAAAAAAGAATTAACAGATAACTTGAGTTCCTCATATATTCAAATCTTGTATACTGATTGTTAATGGGGATTATGTCAAAGACCGATCCTTACTCATTTTGAATTCAAGTTTCTAACAAGATACAAGTATCACTACATAAAAAAAATTAAGAAAAGAAAATTATTTACGTGTTGATTATGTATCAAAGTCAAGATGAGGCAGATTATGGAAAAACCATTTACAATACAAAACTAAATCAAATATGAGAACATTCAAACAAGCATAATCAATTTTTAGGAGGCTAACAATAAGGGAGACTACTAACCTTGTGTGGGGCAGCAAACTAGGAGCGTTTCGTCAAGGATTCCAACTTCAAACTTACTCTCAAAACGCAAATTCAAAATCTAAACAGAAAGTTGAAAGAAGATCGAAATTTTCTGAAAAACCTAATGCTTGAAGTGTGCTTTTGTACCTCTTTTCTGTCGTTCTTGGATGGATTCGAATGAGAACCAAACTCCTCCTTTTATTGTTGGGGGAGGCTTCAATGATTCAAATTTGAATCTTTGAAAGATCAAATCTTAGAAGAAAATAATGATGAAGGGGAAGAAAATATTATCAACCCCTTTTTAGATTGATTTGAAAGAATGAGTGATGGATTGGGGGTTCCAATCTCACAACCATCGGATCAAAGGGATAATGATCCCAAATCCGATGGTCCTTCACGTTCTCCACATTTTTAGTTGTAGCAGTGGCGGTGATGGGACTTTTGAGGTCTGTTTCGGTTCAAAAAAGATGATGGAAGGGATGTAAAGTTGACAAGAGGGAAGCTATGATTGATGGAGGGTAGGGAGATATGTTGAAGACCACTGGAAATTGCCATTTTCCGGTGGTCCGTAGGTAGAAACGTTGGCAGAGGAGGAGAAAGCTTGATGGGAGATGAAGCATGAAAGGTTTCTGGGAAAGGAACGAGATGGCAGGCGGCTAATAGGTTGTACTATTTTGGAAAAGATGAAAAGGTCTTATCTAATTTGGGTCGTCCGATCGTTTGATCGGACGGTTAAGATAAATCAGGGATTAAAAGAAAAAAAATAATATATATATATATATTTAAATAATGGTAAAAGCTTAATTAACTAGGACCGTTAGATTTAATCGTAGGGTCAAGACTTAAGATAAAGAAGCACAATCCATGTGTTTGCCTACGTGGCATACACAGATTTGCCGGTTTAAGAAGACTTGGATTGTCAAATTTGCTCAAATTAAATTCACTTAAATTATAACTACTTTCTTTATTAAATAGCCATAATTTATCAAATTAAAAATAATTATTTTGCAAGATTAGCTTATTTGATAAACTTAGTCACTATTAAAATTAAATTAATATAAATTAGTAACTCATTAATTAATTAAGCTTTCTAATTTTTTAAAAATGTACAAAAAATATCTATTGCGACAATAGAAATTATATTTGAACGAAAATAGATTCAGTTCTTAAGAACAACACTTACTTAAAAATGACAAGGTAAGTAGTAATATAATATATTTGATTTTGTAAGGAGAAAATGGTCAAATACACCCTCAATCTATAATCGAATTCTCAACTACACACTTATATTTTATAGGGGTCCTATTACCCCCTTGAACTATTTTAAAGTGGTATAAATGCACCCTTAAGTGCTGACATGGCATAGAGAGTGTGTTCACTCTCTTGAAGGCATGTGAAAATTGAAAAAACTGATAAAAGTATATTTAAAAATATTTATGACTTTTTTTTAAATATAATTTTTTTACTTTTGACTTTCATTTAATTTTCTCTACTCCCCCCCACCCCCCCCCCCCACCACCCCACCCCCTCATCTCTCTTATTACTCAAAAAAAAATCACCCCACCTGTACATGTTCTTCATCACCATTGTTGAACCACCACTAGTCCACTACCATAGCAGCCAATGTCTTCACCCATCTTTTAATACTTTCTCATTATTTGTCACACTATTTACTCACAATTCTTAACATTGTAAATCACCATTGAAATCACCAAATAAGCATTAAAATTAATACTCATATAGTGAATAAAATTAAATTGTCTTTAATCTCTTTACTCTAATAAAATTCACCAACCTTCATATATTATCTCTAATCTCTATTATTTTTTGATGAAGAATTCAAACTACACCCAATAACGATTTTAGGAACTTGAGCAGCAACCACCAGTTGATTATGCTCATCCCTGATAATCCAAATTATTTCCTCAAGTTTAAAAGGCATAAATCCTTCACTATTTAAAAAAGAAATCAAAAGGGCGTAATCGTACTCAAGTCCAAGACGATTAGCAAGAATTTTGAACTTGAAATTAGTGTCAAGATTGCAGAATTTGGGTGGGAGAGGTGAAGGGGTTGGTCTAAATGACTTGATAAAATTGTTGTTGTGATGGTGATGTTGTTGATAAATATTGTTGATTTCTTTTACTCAAAAAAGAGATGATAAGTGTTGATATGGATCTTGGATTGAGATCTAATTTGTGGGTTATGGAAGACGAGGGTGGGGTTGGGGGTGGGGTGACTAGGGAGAAATGGGGTGGAGGGAGATAAGGTTTAGGGGAGTTTACAGTGAAAAGAATTAAAAACATGTCTCAACAATATGGAGAAGAGAAGAGAAAAGATAATGTTGACAATGCAGAAAAAGAACAATATTTACTTTAAAAAAATATATATATATGATATTTACAGTTGTAGCAGCGCGTGTGCACACCACATTCGAAGAATGTGGTTCTCTAGTTTTAGGGTGGTATATATTTCGCTTTAAATTAGTCCAAGGGGGCAATAGGACTCCCATAAAATATAAGTGTGTAGTTGAGAATTTGGTAATAGATTAAGGGGGAATTTGACCATTTTCTCATTTTGTAAGAAATAACATTTATGAAATAAATTTATCAGGTAAAAATAAATGATCAAAAATCTTTTCGTATTCCTATAAAAAATTCATAATTTATTATTATTATTAAATGTGGAGAGCCAAAATTGGGTCTCAACAACTTGCCCTTTTCTTTGTCCATGGAAGAGAGTAAAGAATAAGACGTGAACAAAGAAATATTGACACAATCCAATTTTAGGCGACCCACCAAAATACACTTTGAGCAATAACTTGGCAAGAATGGTTATGGGGTTATGGCCGAACTCTGGCTTCCGAGCTACCTACATATCTCAAGTTTCATGAGAAATCAGGCCACATGTAGTTCGAGAACATAGCAAATTTTTATTAAAATTTTTCCCCAGTATCGAATTATGGTAATACTGAAATCTTTCGGTGGTAAGGTATGAAGAGATTAGCACGAATAGAGGGATGAGATATAGTTCTAAAGAAACTTGAATGAGAAATGCTCTGTAGCAATTTCTACTAAAGACTCAAGGTAGATAGATGAATTTTCAAAAGGATGCCCAGTGTCGAGTTGCAATGAACTGAGACATGAAAGAGCTATAAGTGAAATTTAAATCTGAACTTCTGAAAATCGAGTCGAGTTGAGTCTTGAAAGTGAATCCTTGACGTAGCTAGTGATGCTTGACATTGCACTAACTTGCCCTAGTTTGCTGCTTAGAGGGATTTCCTCGTTATAATGCTTTGTCCTGCAAAACATGTAAAAGGGTGAAAAGTACCTGTTGCGGTTCAAAAATTATAAATTGAAATAGTAATGAAAAGAGTAGAGTGTAGATGTTCAAACGATTGTTGATGTCTCTTTTTGTATTGTGAATGTGATGTAGGTAAAATAACTTGTAATGTAGAGGCCCTCAACTAGCGGAGTTGTTGTAATGTAAAAGCCTGTATCTGGCTGTGTAAGGCTTGTAATGTAAAGCCTCTAGCTGGCGGGGCTGTTGTAATATAAAAGCTTGTATCCGGCTGTGTAAAGCTTGTAGTGTAAAGCCTCCAGCTGGCGGGGTTGTTGTAATGTAAAAGCCTGTATCCGACTGTGTAAAGCTTGTAATGTAAAGCCTCTGGTTGGAGGGGCTGTTGTAATGTAAAAGCATGTATTCGGTTGTGTAAAGATTGTAATGTAAATTTAATTGTCGACGTGTGATAGCGTTTCTTTGCGTGCCTGCCCCCGATCGATGAAGCTTCAGTGACGTCACTACGATGTAGTCTCTGATTGGCGGAGTGTTGCTTCTTTTGCTTATATACAGGCTCCGATTGGCGGAGTTCGGTCAATGTTTGCTATGTACAGCCTCCGATTGGCGTAGTTTGACAATGTTTGCTATGTACAACATCCTGGTGGCGGAGTTTGACGATGTTTGCTATGTACGGCCTCCGGTTGGCAGAGTTTGATGATGTTTGCTATGTACAACCCCAAACTTGTGGAGTTTGGCGTTGTTAAACGGTGGTCTCCGATTGGCGGAGTTGTTGATGAGGTTAGATTACAAGCTCCAGTTGGTGGAGTTATTTCGAAAGAAAGCTAACTATCCTATTTTCCTACGAGGATTTTCTTTCTTCATCATTTGGTCTGGATCTTTGAGTATACCTACAAAGATTTAAACAAAATATATTTTAGTCATAAGATGCAAGTTGAAGTATTTCCAAGAAATGAAGTAGAGAAATAGTATTTTGACTCATGATTGTGAGAAATCGAATGGTGTTTCTGGTCATGCCCTGAGACTTGATGCTATTTTCTTGATTCCTATGTTCCTGCACTCAAAGAAAATTTTAGTTTTGGGAGGGGGTGTTGATTTGCATCGACTTGCGAACTGAAGCCTCATCACTAGAATCCTTCGACACCTTGTCAGTACCACACATAGTTTCTTAACCTAGAGACTTGGTAGGTGGATGAGTGGAAAAATATTTTTGAAAAGAATTAGCTTGTTTTTCTAGAAAATAAGTATACTACGCATATATTAGGTATATATATATATAGTTAATTCTCCAGCGTTTTAGATTATAACATGTTCCGAAGTCCATTGAGCTTTCCTTTTTTTTTACTATATCCAACGTAGGCCTCCTATAGCTTTTACCCTTCTGATGAAGCTTTCCTAGCTTTTTTGCAGACACTGCGACAATCGATATTCTTCAATATTTTGAGGTTATGCTAACTATGAGGAATGTTTCCTAAGCAGAGCCGAATCTAGGATTTTTCGAAAATGGGTGCACCAAGTAAAATGTATTGAAGTGAGAATTGATCCTTAATCCTCAAGGTCAAAAGCTCAACATTTAACCATGTGGACCATTTAGACTTCTTGTAGTACGGGTGCAAGAATATTATATTATACAAAATCTTAAAAAATATACATATAAAATATCTAATTTTACGAAGAGACCACGGGTGCGGATGCCCTATTTTTTGGCTGTAAATTCGCCACTATTCCTAAGGGTATGCAGAGAATTGATCGAGCATGACTCAGGCTGCCTACGTATCCCCAAAATAGGAATCAGATCATAACGTAGTTCGAATACAAGTGGGAGAAATAGAAGTATGTAATGCAATGACTAAGCTTGACTCAAGCTGCCTACGTATCCAAGTGGAATCAGGTCAGTACGTAGTTCAAATACAATAGGAAAGTAAAAAATGCAAGGGAAAAGTAAGAATATGTAATGCAATGACCGAGCTTGACTCAAGCTGCCTATGTATCCAAGTGGAATCTGGTCTAATGTAGTTCAATTACAATAGGAAAGTGAAAAATATGACATGCAATGGCCGGGCCTGACTCAGGCTGCCTACATATCCAAGCGGAATCAGGTTAGGACGTAGTTCAAATACAAAGAAAAGTGAAAATATGAAATGCAATGACCGGGCCTGACTCAGGCTGCCTACACGTATCCAAGTGAAATCAGGTCAGGACGTAGTTCGACTACAATTGGAAAGTGAAAAATATGAATTGCAATGACCGGGCCTGACTCAAGTTGCCTACATATCCAGACCAACCTCTTGGATAATCCTTAAAGATGGTATTTCCACCTTGGCAGATATTACTGCCTCCGAACCATAAACCAACATATAAGGAGTTGCCCCAGTTGATGTTCTGATTGTGGTGCGATAACCGAGTAGAGCATATGGTAGCTTCTCATGCCATTGTCTGTGACTGTCTACTATCTTCCTTAAAATCTTCTTGATATTCTTATTTGCAGCCTCAACTGCTCCATTCATCTGTGGCCGGTAAACCGTGGAATTTCGATGAGCAATCTTGAACCTTTCACAAGTTTCTTTCATAAGATTGTTGTTGAGGTTGGCTGCATTGTCTGTTATGATTGATTCTGGAATTCCAAACCGACAAACTATGTTGTCGCGAACAAAAATCTGCCACTACCTTCTTAGTCACTGCCTTGTATGTCGAAGCTTCGACCCATTTTGTGAAATAATTGATAGCCACTAGAATGAAACGATGTCCATTTGATGCGGGAGGCTCTATGGGTCCGATAACGTCCATGCCCCAAGCGGCAAATGGCCAAGGGGAACCCATCACATTGAGCTCATTCGGTGGAACCCGTATAAAATCTCCATGCACTTGACACTGATGACACTTTTGCACATACCAGATGTTATCTCTCTCCAGGTCATCCAAAAATATCCAGAAGGACTAGAAATTTTCTATCAGAAGGATTATTTTGTTAAAAGTTTAAATGCTACTTTTATTGTTTTGATACCTAAAAGAAAGGGGGCGGTTGAGGTGAAAGATTTCAGGCCTATCAGCTTACTTGGGAGTGTATAAAATTATTGTTAAACTATTGGCTGAAAGGCTCAAACTGGTAGTTGATAAGTTAGTGTCTGAACATCAGAATGCATTTATTAAAGGGAGGCAAATAGTTGATGCAACTTTGACCACCAATTTAAGCATTGAGAAACTAATGAAATCAAAGAAGAGAGGAGTTGCTGCAAGCTTGATCTTGAAAAGGCTTACGACCATGTTAACTGGTCTTGTTTATTAAATATTCTAAAACAAATGGGTGATAAGTGAATTGAATGAATTTGTTACCACAAATCTAGTGTAAAATTCTATATATTGATAAACGGGAGTCCACATGATTTTTTTAGCTCTCAAAGAGGCTTGAGGCAAAGGGGTCCACTTTCCCCCTATATGTTTACTCTGGTGATAGAAGCTTTTAGTATGATGGAGAAGCAAGCTGAAAAATTGGGTTGGATAAAAGGCCTGAGCTTTCGAAGAAATTGTGTTGATAGGGTTATCTTATCGCACATTCTATATGCTGATAGAGAGGGGCTTTTGATTTTTTCATGTTGTCAAGGAACTAGCTGACATCCTGGGATGTAAGGCGGAAAAGTTCCTCACTGTTTCTTTGGGGCTTCCACTAGGAGCGAAAAAGGGGAATGATCAAAGTATCTGGAATAAGGTGGATACCCTGATTTGGTTGGGCTAGTAAAATACAAAAAAAAAAAAATCAGTTAAGAATTGTTATAACTTATAGTATGTTAATGCACAGTCAGTATTCAGGTTAGAATTGTGTTGCTTTTTGTTTCTTTTCCTATACCACCTTGGTGCCAATTAATAGAATATCTACCTTATCAAGAAAAAGATAGAATGCAATTTCAGTTTGCATGAATTGTGCAAGTTCAATTATGTGTTGATCCTAGCAAAATTTGATGACTCAAGGGAAACACTTAATTTTCATACTAAATGGTTTCTTCTATTACAATTGGAAGTGGTTGGACCTGGAGGACCTCCTGATAGACATGGCAGTGATGATGAGGGTCATCACTGATAGTCTGTCTTGCAATTTTTTGACGGAATAAATTTGATTGAGACAATGAGAGATTACTCGTTTTACAAACTGATGATTCAAAGTTTTGTTTTTTCTTTCACTTTAAAAAAAGTTACTTTTGGTAACAGATCAAATTCATGATGTGGAGTTTCAAATCCAGTAATGATGTGGAGTTTTATAATGAAAGAATTGCTCTTTGTTTTCTGTTATCACTGTGACTTTGAATCATTGTCTTCTGGCTATTATTTTGAAGCGAGTAATCTAATTGGACTCAGCTCTCTAACTTTGATTTGCTTAGTCAAATAATAATATGATGAGGACTTCAATATTTCTCTAGGCAAAAAAAAGATTAGAAATCTTAGTTTAGTTTTCTTCGGCTTGGATGTTGCAGCGTGTAACATTTATGCCTTACCATCATACGTGGTATAAAATTAAATCAGATCTTTCATTGCTCGACAGATATGTATCCTGTGCTATTGGGTGCCCAGTCGAAGGAGTGATTTCACCTTCAAAAGTGGCATATGTAGCAAAGGAACTTCATGACATGGGATGTTTCGAAATTTTCCTTGGAGACACAATAGGAATCGCTACTCCAGGTAATATTTTAAATTATGTATTGCATTACAATTGAAAAATGCCTTAGTTCTTTCATTAAGATTCTACTGATATGCTATTTATATTGCGAAAATAATTCTATGTTTAGAGTCCAAAGCTAAAGTATTGTATTGATAAAAAATAAAATTTTCCCAGTGTGACCAAGCATATTGTGCTAAAAATGCAACTTAGAGTTGCACTATAGCTTCAAATTTTACTTGCAATTGGAGGGTTGGTTAGAGATGATAAACAGAGTTTCTAAAAATTAAATTTGTGAAGAGCATACCTTCAACTTTAACTTTAAAAATAAATAAATTAAATTTGTGAAGTGACCCGAACGTCTTTTATACATTGTTTAATACATAACCCAGATGTCTTAGAACTAAAAATCCAAACAGATTTTTCCAGATGAGTATATATGATAGGAATAAGCAGCATCAACATCAGAAAAAATCATTAATATGAATCGAATTCAATGTCAGCAAAGACACTTTCCTACATTAATGAAACATGCGTAATGTGGTCAAGCCTGGACATTTCCCTTTTGTGAATCACAATTAAGACCCTCACAAGCTGATTGTCCTGTTCAGAGAAATTAGTATCATGATTTGTTACATGTATATTTGGCATAACTTTGTTACTAAATTGAATTGTTGTTTTTTTAAAAGTAAAGGACAAAACATTTATTTTCTCATTTTCAAAGTAGGTGGTGTTTTTAGTTTGAGCATACCCTCGATGAAACTACTCATTCCTAGAAAATACGTCTGTTTCATGTTATTTTATTTTCTTTCTAGGAACTGTTGTTCCTATGCTTGAAGCTGTGGACTATGGTATTTGTTGAAAAGCTTGATGTGCATTTTCATGATACCTCTGGACAATCTCTTTCAAATATTTTGATTTCCCTCCAAGTAAGTTCTTCTATGTCTTCCAACACATATTTCATAGGAGCTCTTACCAGGATTTCCCCAACTAGCAACAACAATATTGCTTTAGTGATGATTCTCTCAGTTACTATGATGGAATATTCTGCATTCTAGGATAATTGGTTTTAACCAACTGCCATATGTTGGTATTTACATGATGTACTAGTCTATAAAAATTGATTCTTCTATCATGATTCATCTTGTTCCTACTTTTCCAATGCTCTCATAGGATGATTAACCATGACTAGTGTCGAGTGTGAATTTGTTTTCTAAGATTTAATTTTCTTTTGAATATGTATGAAAATGCAGGTGATCAAATTTGAATAATGGCCCCAGGTCAACTCAATATATTGGAGCGAACGATAGTGTTTTTGAACTACTATTATTTATGCTTGAATACATTGTGAAATTTATTGCTAGTACAACTCTTTAAAATATTCCTTTCTAAGTATGTAGTACAAGACATGTTTTTCGAAGTTTATTGTAAATCAATATATTGAACTATTTATTAGCTAATTTGATGTTTGAGATAATTTATATTATACAGTTATGCTAATAGTGAATCTATCCAAACCAAAATTATTATTTTTCAATTAGAAATTGTGGCTATAAAAATTCTAGACAACGTTGCCACACTTTAAAAGTGTTGCTAAAGGGATGCCAATTGTGTGGCTTATTGATTATAAAATGTATTATGTACATTTGAAAAGGCTACACGTTATAAGTGTTGTTGTTGAAGAGGTATAAAAAGCTACACTTTTGAACTGTGGCCAATAACAAAGCAAAGACCACGCTAGAAAGTGTAGTTTTATCAAATAAAAGTGTTGCCAATGAGATGCTACAAAGTGTGGCCTTTGTACCTCATTGGCCACACTTTTTAAGCGTAGCTGCTACGGTAACACTTGAAAAGTGTAGCCTAAGCTCAAAGGTTACACCTTTTTAGGCCACCCCCCAAAAAAGTGTTGCCTTTTATTAAAGCCCACACTTTTTGCTAGTTTAGGCCACACTTTACAAGTGTGGCTGAAAGCCTAAAATGTTGTAGTGGTTTGAGTTGTATTTAGAGGAAGACATGTACTGAATTGGTCGGGATTGAAAAAGGAATCAATTATTTGAGGAAGATAAATTTGTACAATATATAAATAAATTATAAACAACGTGTGTATATATATATCCACTATTTATATAATATCGTTACATTAAAAATAAGGAGAAACTATCGAATATGACAAACATCAATAGACATTTAAAATAAATAGCTAAAGTTTTTTTTTCATGTTATATGGATATAAATACACAACAAATAGCAAAGTTAATTATATATAATTAATCATGAAAGTTATTAAATATTAAATAGGAAGGTTATTAAATATCTAGAGTAACTTACAAAAATGGCTATATTTATAAGGTTATTAAAGTTCAATAGATATACGTTTGTTATTTACAAAAATAACTACAATTTATGTCTTTTCTAGTTGTATGTTTGAATATGTGTTTTGTCTTTTTATATTTATATACTGAAACAATTTTAATTACAATGAACTAAATAAGGAAAATGTATTAATTTTACAGTTAGCATATGATTACTTTGAATTCAAATTGGTATCTCTAGTTATAAAATTTAAAGTATTAATATATCAAGGATACAAGTATTTATAAAAACTTAATATATTAATATGTCAAACTAGGTAAAGTATAACAATTTAGTATATGAACACCACAATTTGAAAAATGGATACATTGTTATTGAACAAAAAATGAATACACCAATATAATATACATATGAATACATTGTTGTTAAACAATAGAATGTATACGTATCAAAGTGTGTAAGTTTTCAGCTATAAAAAAATTTGAAAGTAGTTGAGGCCAACTTCAAGCTGCAAAAATTTTCAGGAAAGTTGAAAGTTAGGAGTATTTTCTTGATTTTTGCAGACAAATTTAGTTTTACTAAATTTTTAATAGAACGTATTTTTCTATGAATATCATCTTGGATAGTTCAACACTTGTAACCTGTTTGTAAGTTAATGATAAACGAGCTACACATTAAATTAAAGAAGATACCAATTATTTGATTAAAATGATAACGACATTATTACTTAAAGGTAATATTACAAGGCTCTCCACATTATAATCAAGCAAAATAACAAATCATTTATACATTGATCAACGTGAATCATATTGTTATAGAATAACAAAAAGTCTCACATTGATGGTTAATGAGATGGAGTACTCTTTATAAGGTTTGGGCAATCCTTCTCTCTTTGAGCAAACTTTTAGAGTGTAAGTTAGGCCCAAAACTTAATTTCATATAGTATCAGAGCAGGATCCATCTTACCTAATTTTGGGGACCAAAAAAAAATAAAATTGCTTACGCATAAGCACTGGGTGTGAGGTGGGCTGTTAAGACAACAAAAATTTCCACATTACCCAATGTTGGGGCCCCCAAAATCAAAAATTGTCCACGCATCGGATGCTAAGCACTGAACGTGGGGTGGGGTGTTAAAAAATAACAAAAAGTCCCACATTACCCAATGTTGGGGCCCCCAAAATTAAAAATTGCTCACGCACTAGATCCTAAACACTGGCTTGAGGTGGGATGTTAAAAAATAACAAAAAGTCTCACATTGATGATTAATGAGATGAATGTACTCCTTATAAAGTTTGGGTGATTCTCCTCCATTTGAGCTAGCTTTTGGGGTGTGAGTTAGGCCCTATACTTAATTTCACATGGTATTAGAGCAGGACCATCTCACCCAATGTTGGGCCCCCAAAATCAAAAACTGCCCTCGTACCTAATGCTAAGCATTGAGCGTGAGAAAGGGGTGTTCAAAGAATAATAAAAAGTCCCACATTAACCAATGTTGGGGTCCCAAAATCAAAAATTGCCCACGCACATGATGCTAAGCACTGACGCAAGATGAGGTGTTAAAGAATAACAAAAAGTCCCACATTACCCAATGTTGGGGCCCTCAAAATCAAAAGTTGTTCACGCACTAGATGCTAAGCACTGGGCGTGAAGTGGGTGTTAAAGAAGAAACAAAAAGAGTGTGAGGTGGGGTGTTAAATAATAACAAAAGATCTCACACTACACAATGTTGGGGCTCCCAAAATAAAAAATTGCTCACGCACCAGATGCTAAGTACTGGGCGCAAGGTAGGGGTTTTAAAGAATAACAAAAAGTCTCACATTACCCAATGTTGGGCCCCTCAAAATAAATAATTACTCACACACCAGATACTAAGCACTGGGTGTGAGGTGGAGGTGTTAAAGAATAACAAAAAGTCTCACATTTATGGTTTAATGAAATGGATGGACTCCTTCTAAGGTTTGGATGATCCTCCTCCCACTGAGCTAACTTTTAGGGTGTGAGTTAGGCCTAAAACCTAAATTCACAGATATGAATGGCTTTTAGCCTCATATATGTCATGCTAAAATGAGCAAAATTTTCAACAAACATAAGTTATCTCCCAAGTGCTTGTTTACGAAGCTTGATGACTAGTTCAAATAAAATAAACTTGAAATTTAGGGATAGTATTAAGAATTTAAATTTACAAAAGTGAAATTTAAAAACAAAGCGTATAAAGTAAAACTAGGAAATAGTATTTGGAGCTAGTGAATCTTGTACTATGATTTACTCAAACTCTAGAAAAAATTTAAAGTTTGGACTGATAAATTCTCAAACTTCATGATATATACTATATAGTTTCCTGAATTTTCATATGTAGTTTTGTACTTTAGGACACTGTTCTAAAGAATTATGTTACGATAGTTGAATTCCATGACAAATTTTCTTTTAATGTTGTTCAACTTCGAGCACTAGGACATTGTTTTCGTACTGGTCAACGATCTTTGCTATAGCAAAAGGGCCTCGCTATAGTGAAGAGCCTCCCAATAGCGAAGACTCGCTAAATTGAAACTTTGTTTTATTTTCTTATGTGGCTTTTAAGAGTTTTATTCTATTTTCGATAAGATTTCTTCTAAGGTCGTTGTAGGACTTACTATGAGAGAAAATGGCTTAAGAGGGGGGGGGGGGGGGGGGGGTGTGATCCATGTAAACAAA
>NW_006239122.1:874758-880353 GCF_000226075.1 Solanum tuberosum
AAAAGAGGGGGGGGGGGGGGGGGGGGGGAGATGAATACTCCTTGCAAATCTATCCAAAGTCTCTTTTTTTGGATTCTCTACCAAGTCGTTGAACCATCAAACAGAAGCGAAGCCGCATGGGATTGGGTAGCCACTCATCTTTGAGGTAAGTTATGGTATAATTCCTCTTAAACTTGATTAGTGACATGTTGTACATTGTTGAGTTAGGAGGGATAACATATTTAAAAAGCCTACAGGATCGGGAATGAAAGTGTTGACTCTAAAAATGCTCTAAGCAGAATATTATAGCGTATTGCATTTATTATGTGTTGTGATTTTATAATTTAACTTTAAAATTAAAAAATTGAATGAGATGTTTGAAAATTACATAGGGTTTAAAGACTAGAGTCAATTGAGAAATTAATTTAAAGTAGTCTATTTGTATTGATTTCGGAAGTAGTAATAGTGATATTATGGTCGGTAATGTTCATAATAATGAAAATGTTATTTAATGATCTTGATGCTCTAGTAGGTTAAATCAAGAGTATAGTAAACAAATGATTGTCATAATATGTTAACGAACAAATGTGTTCTGCATCTATTTTAATAATAAATATTTATAAAAATATATTAATCCGTGTAAGTTTAATTAAAAATTAAAATTACTGATTTGTTTTCTGTTACTATTTTCATTCATAACTCACCATACAAAGTTTTGTACAAGTAATTGGTATCTAAAGGTTGTGCCAAAATTGATAAAAACCAAACTTTGTCAATCAACAATTAGATGGCAATTATGGCCAACTCCAAATAATCTCATTAATTCCCATCATTTTTCCCCAACGTTAGTGTCTCCTCTAATTCCTTAACATTCACCGCTCCTCATTCTGGCATGGAGGAGCGGTCACCACCTGCAGCCGGCGGCAAAGCCAGAAATCTCCTTTCATCAGCCACATCGCTTCGCCTCTCTCTAACACCGGCTCGTTCACAAGATCATACCTACGTTGTTCAAATCCCTCGTGATCAAGTTTATCGTGTCCCTCCTCCTGAAAATGCCAAAATTGTTGAAAATCATCGACAACCAGACACTCAAAAGAAAAGGAAATGTACATGTTGTTGTTGGATATTTTCAGCGTTATTACTTATAGGTATTGCGATTGGAATCATCATGTTGATTGTTCACACAATGTATACACCTAAATCTCCTGAATTTTCAATTATTAATGTTCATTTCAAAAACGTTACGCAACCTTCAAATGGACAAAAGAATAAGAGTCATCCAGTCCCTCAATTTGAGATCGATTTGAAAATCGTTAACATTAATGAGAGAATGGAGGCTTCTTTTGGTAAAGGCGATAATGGAATAGCGGCTCTTAATTTTAAGAATCATGAAATTGGACAGGGGAAATATACCGCGATTTCTCAAGAACCTAAAGATTCAACAAATTCTCAATTTAATCTTGATGCTGGGAAATTACCTGCTGATTTTCAGAAAAGTCTTAATGATGACAAGAAGGCGATACCAATGACTTTAATTATTAATGCACCAATGGAGATTACGAGCTGGGCAAAAACATTGAAAAAAGAAGTGACTGTTACGTGTGATTTCGACGTTGAATCGGTGAAAGGTAAATCCAAGATCAAATCCGAAGATTGTAAGACTGATTTTTAAATGCAAAGAAGATGGATCGTACGTGAATGGAAAATATTTTCAAGTCTCAAATTGTTTTTCTACGTGGTTTTATTTGTCATTATAATCTATGTTTCGGTTAATTTTAAATCTAGAGCGTCACACGTACGGGCTTGATGATCACCATATATTGTTGTAAGTTGTAACCTCTTTTCTTCAATGCTTTTCTTGTATTCCTTATTTTTATTTTTCTCCTCAATTGATTACCTAAGTTCTTTCTTCTTTTGAATTTGTGTGTCATGTGTTGTATAAGGTATATATATAACTTGGTTATTTTTAGATTGAATGAAGTGTAAAGTATTCTATCGTCATTTAAGACCTTGCCTTTTTAGATTAGATGAAATATGAGGTCTTCTTCATTTCTTTTATGAGGATTGAACATTTGAAAGTGTTCTTGTCAAAATGTCACATTCTTTCCCTTACCCTGCATTATTTCAAGTAATTGTGATATTATTTGGGATATGATTGAATTGCTTACTCAAGGTATTAAATAAGTTGTTGGTGAACATACAAGTGCAATTGAAGATGAACAAGAAAAGTAAATAGTTCCTCAGGTTAAGGCACACATATCAATTAATCTTTAAGGAGATTTATAACTTGCTTGGTCAAGATGGTAAAGTAAGCTTATTTTGAAAAATGTTAGTAGTATTTTTTTTTATGAGAAGCGGTTTGTATTTAGCTAATCAATTTAAAAAGTACTTTTGAGCAACAATTAGTGTTTCACCAGATTTTGATCACGTAGGACTCATGCGTCTACTTGTTCAAATTTATACAAGTTTATATGTCTACTTGTACACACCCAAAGTTGGAGGGCATAAACGTGTCCTTTAACTTGGTTTCATCTGACATTTATACCCTTTAACTTCAGATGTGTACAAGTAGACACTTGATCTTGTACAAAATTGAATAAGTAGACACATTCATGTGGCGTCCTACATGACAATTTTGTGTCCTATGTGGCGTCTTACGTGTATTATGCCATGTAGGACACGTACATTTACTTGTTCAATTATACATAAGTTTAAATATTTACTTATGCACATCCAAAATTTGAACATAAATATCAGTTAAAACGGAAGGATGGTTTTTGACTATTTCTTATAGTAATATACATCCATTCACTAAAAATAATTTTTTTCTTATCCAAAGTTTCAACATGTTTTTCAGAAATTTTTAACTACACCACTAGCAAACATAATCTCCAACTTGTCTTGGTAAAATAAAACCTGACAACCAACAATTCAGATACTCAAGTAAGGTATCCTTGGTGGATGATTTTCTCGATCCTCTATCGAAATCATATTCCAGCTTCATTCTAATGCTAGGTGTCTCTTTGTTATTAGAAGTCATAAGATAACTTTTTCGTAATACACATTTATTCCGACCAAATCACTAATTAAAATAAAATAAGCAAATTTATAAAATATGATTAAAATGAAGCCAGAGTAGATAGGCATTGCTCTCATCCGTGCATGAAAACAACTACTGACAGTTGAATCAGGGGCGTAGCTATGTTATAGTCAGGGTGTCTAATTGGACACCCTTTATTGGAAAATAATATTATATATATAAGTAAAATCATATACATATTTTGGACATTCTTAATAGCAGAGGCGGAGCTAGGTGGGATTTTATGGGTTTGGTCGAACCCAGTAGCTTTTCTATAGACCATGTATTTGTATTAGAAAACTAATTAAATATATATGTATATTAACCTATGAACCCTTAACAAAAATTAATTAACGATTCAATGAACTTCCAAACTCTTAATTCTGATTTCGTCTCCGCTTAATAAAAGAAAGTGCTCCGCCACGGGGTTGAATGAATACTTGTTGCTGACCATAGGCACCGGTCTACCTCGGCGTCCATAAGATTAACGACGTCATCTTAATCTTAAAATAGTAATATATAGGCATATTTTGACAAAATAATTAAAGCGCCATAGTTGACTGGACACATAAAATGACAAACCATACAGGGATGGGGCCACAAATAATTTCCAAAAAATAAAAGAAAGATCATATGCTAGTGTTTGAATTAGAATTTCAATAATTCGAGAAATCTCTTTTGTCAACTGTATCTTGGTTGAGTAATTTTAAATATGCTATAGACAATATAAAATGAAAATGCTCTTCTACTAGAAGAAAATATTAAGGTAACGATATAATCACACTAAATTGACCGTTACACGAAATGAGATTTTTTTAATATTTTCTTCCTTAGTTCATAATATTAGTAGTAAATTTAATCTGTTTTGAAATGTTGTCGATCTTAGGTAAAATTTTGTTATATTTATGAATAACATTATCTTTCACAAAACATGATCCCTGTTTTCCCTTTTATGGACCCTTACTAGTGGAAGTGCTATCTCATATCAGAAGTAGTTATGATTTTCACTAAAGGGTTTGAAATATAAAATATAAATATTTAAGAGGTTAAAATGGGATACGTAAAAGATAATTTTAATCATGTGTATAATTTTCTGCAGAAGAAAATTCGAATGAATCTTATCGGTCCTTCCTAGCTCCGTCCCCTACATGTATACATTATCTAATCTATAATATCCTAGCTTTTATTTGCCCATGTGTGCTGTCTCCCCTTCCCCTAATAATTACGATAGATCTATTTTGAGTCTCTTTCAACTTTGGCCATCATATTAGACCGAAGACTATGCTTTTTTAATAGGCCATGCTATTTTCAAACATTTTTTACGAAGATATTTTCATGTCAACTAGCTTCAGTGCAACTAATGAATTGATAGACTATATATATGTTGGCATTGCCCTCTGTTGTTTTACAGAATAATTGACTCAATTTCCATCAATCCACGATTTTAAAATCTTGATAAGAAATTGAAGGGATGGCACAAATTGGAGATGGAAGATGGTCTCTTCATGGCATGACTGCCCTTGTTACTGGTGGTACTAGGGGCATTGGGTAAGCAATTTCGAGAACTTTTCCTCTGTTTTTTGAGAGTTTAATTTGGAGTTGATTTATTTAATTATTCGTCTTTACTTATGATTTAGGTATGCCATAGTTGAAGAATTAGCGAGTTTTGGTGCATCGATCTATACATGTTCTCGCAATAAAAAGGACTTGGATGAATGTTTGGAGAAATGGCAAACCAAAGGTTATAAAGTAAATGGTTCTACATGTGATTTGTTCTTAGAAGATCAACGAATCGAGTTGATTGACAAAGCCACTCAACATTTCAATGGGAAACTTGACATCCTCGTAAGTTACATATACTGACAATGTAAATAAATTTTTACGCGATTAGTGCAATTTGAGTGACGATAGTTTGTTTTTATATTGTAGGTAAATAATGCTGCTATATGTGTACCAAAAGAGACAGCACAAATTACTTCAGCAGATTGCTCACTAATGATGGGAACCAACTTTGAAGCTTCATATAACTTGTGTCAATTAGCATATCCTTATTTGAAAGGTTCAGGAAAGGCAAGCATTGTGTTCATCTCTTCTATCTCTGGGATCATGGCTATTCCTTTTGTTTCTCTCTATGCAGCAACAAAAGGTACTTGTGATTATACTTAATACGAAGTTTCTATAGTCATACAAGTGTTGCGATGATATTTAATTAATATACACCACATGTTTCAAAAGTCATTAGTGATTTGATTCTCAAAAACATTTGAATTTGTGTGTTTTACAATTATATATCCAATCAACATAACAAACACTAAGGGTGTGTTTGGTATGAAGGAAAATGTTTTCCATGGAAAATGTTTTCTTGGAAAACAAGTTGATTTTTGACTTATTTTCTCATGTTTTGTTGGTGATTAGAAAATATTTTCCGGAAAAGATTTTTAGTGTTTGATTTATGAATGAAAAATATTTTTGAGAAATATCTTTTATTTTTACTAGAGTAGAAAATAATTTTTGAAATTGAAAATATTTTTTAAAAA